>NC_092133.1:90678357-90981387 GCF_043159975.1 Macaca nemestrina | reverse complement strand
AAGTGCTGGGATTACAGGCTTGAGCCACCGCGCCCGGCCTTTCACTGTTTTTTTAAAACAGACTGGGGTCCTACATGTAAGCCTCTTCCACTGTCATAAGGGATTAAAGCACAACTTCTGGGAAACCCCAAAGAGCATTTCTGTGAAGCCCTGTGCTGTGCAAACCAGGCCAGCAACTCTTCCGTCCGCTATCCCACACAACCCAGGGTCTTTCGCTTAAGCTGTATCACGGCCCAATGCAGTATGAAATGATGAAGTGGGAAATCGGTTTAGTCGAACACACCAAAAATGGTATTTTTGGACAATGAGGAAATTTGAATTTGAGTACTAGTCCATACAAAGGAATCATCGTTAATTCTATTGGGTGGAAAATGTAGATTTTGTTCTGTAGGAAAATGTTATTGGTTTGTAGAAATTTACACTGAAGTCTTTAGGGTATGAAATACTAAGTTACTCAGAAGAATTAATTTTTAAAAAATATTCAACTCATGTTTGAAACATCTATTTGGGGGCAAATAGGCCTGCACTGCTTTGTCTCTAGAGAGAAACAAACATGAGCTACTATTGGGCCCTTGTTTGCCTAGAACTCATGGAAGTAACAAATTTCCCTCAATATCAAGGGAGAGATGGCATGGGCGCCTCGGGAAGGCGCCTCAGAAGGAAGCAAGTCTCAGAAGGGAGGGGTGCACTACTGAAGCTGCTAAAGCTCAGAGCCCTGGGAGGCTCCGAGCTGAGCCACTGCAGCAAGCCTGGTGGCCACGCCCCAGCTCCAGACCTGGGTCCCAGCGTCACCTTCCAGCAGCGGCCGTTTGCAGGAGAATCCAGAGGACCCCTCCGCAGACAGATGGATCTGCACCGTGTTCTCCTCCATGAACCTGGAGCACTCAGAAGACATCTTCGGCTCAGGTGTAATGAACCAAAAGACCATAGTTATTTGTCTTCAACATGTAATGATCTCACTTTTCATTCTCACCATCACCTCCTCGTGGCACTCCCACTGGGCAAGACAACAGACAGAATAATGGCCCCACTAAGACTTGCACACCCTAATCCTTGGAACCTGCATGTAAACAGGTCATTTTAAGTGGGAGAGGGGACTTTGCAGAGTTGATTAAGGCTCTTCAGATGAGGAAATTATCTTGGACTCCCTGGGTGGGCCCCCTGTAGCCACATGAGTCCTTAAAATCAAAGAATCTTTGTCAGTTGTGGTCAGAGAAAGCGATATGCGGCCAGGAGCAGGGTCGGGGTACAACCCTACTGCCCTAGAAGGTGCAGGAAGAGACCAGGAGATATGGCCACCTTTACATGCTGGAAAGGCAAGAAAATAGATCCACCCCTAGAGCCCCCAGAAGGAATAAAGCCCCACTAACCCCTTAATTCTAGCCCATGGAGACTATCGTCAGGCTTTGCATCTACAGAACCCTGTGTTAGTTCTGCACTAAATTTGTGTGATTCTTTTTTACAGCAGTCCATCTAATCCAGGTGAGATGGAACCAGGTATCATTCTCTAGGCTCAGCCTGGTCTCTTTTGTGCTAGTTTTTACATGAAAACTGACTCTCTACTGCGGAATCATGCTCCTTCTGTTCGTTTCCTTTCTACATTCTCAAGCTCACTGCATACTTTTGTCTCTCAGCTTGTCCCTAACCAGGGCAGATGGGCGACTTTTTGAAAGGCCCTCCCTCCAATGAAGAGGGACTCACTTTCTCACTTTTCTTAGCCCATTAGGTGGCATCAATGTATACAGGCTATATTATTATAAAAAGATTTCCTTATCTTCCTCTCTTCAGGAGTTGAAAGCTCCTTTTATTTTGAGAGAACAGAGCCAGGTGGGAAATACAATTTCAGAATTATCCACCCCAAGCTGCTCGTTTACCCAGCATTGCTCAGGAGAGATTTTAACTAATATTGAAAAACTCAGCCTGCTCCTCACCCTGGGCTCTGTTTCCTCTGCCTCTGGCCTCCTCTGGCTTGTCAGTTACCTGGGACTCTCCTGACGGGTTTTGTTTTGTTTTGTTTTGTTTTTGAGATGGAGTCTCGCTCTGTAGCCCAGGCTGGAGTGCAGTAGCATGATCTTGGCTCAGGCTCACTGCAACCTCTGCCTCCCGGGTTCTTGTGATTCTCCTGCCTCAGCCTCCCGAATAGCTGGGATTACAGGCAGGTTCCACCACGCCCAGCTAACTTTTGCATTTTTAGTAGAGATGGGTTTCACCATGTTGGCCAGGCTGGTCTCTAACTCCTGACCTCAAGTGATCCTCCCACCTCGGCCTCCCAAAGCACTAGGATTACAGGCATGAGCCACCGCACCTGGCCTCCTGACCTGGTTTTAACGTGCCCAGAGCCTCCACCTCACCTGTAATTGAGGCACACCATTCTAGACACACCCTTGTTTGCCAAAACTCATGGAAAGGTCAAAAACAAAGACACTGTTTATGATAAGTGGACAGAAAAACAGAAATTTCAGGTATGCGGATTCCTTGCACAGCCTCTCCAGAAAGAAAAGCTGCATTTAATAAAAGGAAATAAATTAGCCTTCCAGAGGACATGGGTCTTGAGAAGCTTTCTCATGACCAGATGTGATCTGTGCTTTCTAATGCCATTCTCATTCTAATCTCCCACTCATCGGAGTGACTACAGAATGCCTTGTTTGCTTTGTAAAGTCAGCCAGTCCCCAAAAAGGGAGACTGGTAATTGTTTATCCTGCTGTGGCTCTTTCATTCTGCAAGTCTCTTAATTTCTCTGAAAGAGTGCAATTAAAGTAATTTAGCACAGTGCTGACACACAGCAAGTACTTAATAAATGTTAGCTATTATTGTAATGATTACCATCAAGCTATTATTATAATTAGCTTAATTATAGAACTTGTCAAAAACACAGGTTAGCTATAGAATGTTCTTATCAAATTTATGTAGAGGAAATCCAAATTTCCTTGTACATTCAGCCACATTACAAGAGATACATTAACATCAGGAAATTCCCCTGAAACATTTGAATTGTAAGTGAATTTTAAGGACAAATGCTACAATTGCCTACTTTATCTCCATCAGGAGGTTTGCACATCATTTCCCACTCTTACTATGTGCTCTAGAACTCTTTCAGCCTACACATACTGTTTCATTTAACTATATCACATATCTTCTCTTGTAAGTGTAGTTCTCAGAAAGAGAGATCTAGGTCTCTTTAACCTCCTCTCACTTCACAACCTGCTAAAAATTGAACCACTAAAACTACTTTATTAGTATGTTTGAGGACTACATTATTTACTACATTGACATTGGAAACACTCCTCTTAAGTCTTTCCTAATATTGCATAACAATTTATCCCTCCATTGTCTCATTTATTCAATTCTTTTTTCAATGTGTTTTTACCACAATTTTTTAGAATTTTAAAGTAATTTTAGACTTCCAGAAGAGTTGCAAAAATAGTAGCATGTGAGGTTGGTGTATCCTCTTCACCCATCTTCTTATTGTGTTAGCATCTTACATAACCATGGAACATTTATAGAAACTAAAAAATTAACTGGAACAATGCTATTAACTAAAGTACAGAGCTTATTTGCATTTTACCACTTTTTGACTCTTCTCTTTTTGCTTGTCCAGGATCCTGGGTTACGTTCTCTCACTGGGAATTGCCCTTAACCTCAGGGATGGTCTTGTCTGCTCCGGGGATGGTGGGGGCAGCTCTGGCCAATGATTGATCATGGTGGAGGATCAAAGGCATGGCTGCCTTGCTTACATTTGGAATGACTCTGAAGGGTCATCTTGGCTCTGAAGTGCCCACAGGAACAGTGGAAATGACAGTTGCAACTCTATTGAGTTCAACCTCTCCATCCCTTATTTCTCCTTTATTGACTTTACTCCGGGTGTATCTCCTGAAAGCTGTCCCCAATGAATATTCTGCATGCAGATCTCATCTCAGCCTCAGTTTCCTGGGGATTCACCATAAGATTGTTGGTACTGTGAGTGGTCCTAGAAATGAGACATTAAAATGGGATTTGGCAGCTAGGTCACTCACTGGTTTGTTGGCAACAAGAATCCCATCTCTGGTGGTAGGTGGGGTGCTGATAGCTGGGCACACAGTGGTAGAGCAATTTCGAAAGCTCTCACCTGTGGTGAACTGGGATGGGACACTTGTGCAAGGCAATGCACCGCTAGTGCAACTTACCTGGCATTTAAGAAACATGATGAAATGATAACTGTTAATCCTAAGAAGTTGGACGGCTGTTTCTGAGCACAATTGATTCACTTGAGAAGGGCTAGCATGTCCAGTTCTCTGAGCCTGTTGATCCCTTTCACCTATTTGCCATGCCAGTTCTGGCATTTATACTTCATTTAGTGTGGCCCATTGCTTTTTCCAAGTTTCCAAGCTCCATCCTAGCAGCTTATAAACATTTCTTCTTGGGTCTGCACCATGAAGTTAAATCATGTATCACAGAATGGTGCTTTCGTTCCAATAAACTCTCTCTTATCCAACTTCAGGTCCAGTTCTCTTGATTCAGCACATTCAGGATCCAGTCTCCGTGTCCACATTCTGGCTCCTGCCGGTGCCTATGAGCCAGGTTTGGAGCTCCTTTGGCACCTACTGCCCTTCATAAGGCAAGCAATCCCCAGTGGGCTGTAATGAGATTTGATCCTGGTCTTTAGACCGGAGTGCAGAAGGGAGGTCCAGACAGTCTGAGGGGATAACTGTTGTCTGTTAAAGCATCTATCACATGGAATCCCCTGCACAGTCTTAAACAAGGAGGCATCACCACGTTCTAACAAGGGAGAATGATCTGTGGGTCAACAGGTTCAGGAAAATCATGCAGGTCAAGGTTCTCACGAGCACTTATCAAGACACTCCCCTTCCAAGTCTCAGGTTCCTCATCCTGCCCTGTCAGGGCTGAGATTGTAGAGCAGGAGGCCCAGCAGGGGTGACGATTAACTTTTCTGAAAGTCTGCTCTTACAATTAAGTCCTAAACCTCTACTCTGTCTGCCCCTCTTAATTTGATAAGGCACACATACTAGCTTCCACATTTTGCTTTGAATTGGTGAACAATCGCCCCAAACCTGTCATTGTCTTTATTAAATAAGTCAATATCTAGAAATAGCCAACCCTAACATGAAATGCCAGATATTTCAGAAAAAAAAAGACTTCCTAAATTAAAAAATTGCACTGAAGGACATAAATTAGAGTTAAATAAATGAAAAACCATTTTCATGCAAGAGAAAACTCAATACTATAAATATGTCAATACCTTCCTGAGGGATCTATCATTGCAATTTAATGCTCATTACAATGCTTTTTATGGAATGTGAAATTCTAATTTTGAAATTCTTTTTCCTGAGACAATTTGAAACAGGAAAAGAAACATCCATTGTCCTTGTTACCTATTAACATTTATTACAAAGGCAAGGAATTTAAAACGTTAGCTAAGAATAGATAAATAAATAAAAAATAGAGAGTGCAAGCATTTTGATATATAAGTGTGTGGTTAGTAAATGATGGCAATGCTGTTTAAAATCTATGGGGAAAAATGGACTACCAAGTCTAATAGTGTAGGAATTTTTAGCTGTATATTTGGGAGATAAATTAAATCTCTACTTCGAATATCATTCATCAAAACAAATTCCAGATGGGTTACAGAGTTAAACAACTACAATTTTTAAAAACCTAAAATATTATTAGAAGGGAGAATGTTTATGACTGAGAAGTAGGAAAGGCCAAAAATAAAAAGTGTATTTTAAACTCATTAAGATTGACAAATATGATGACATCAAAATTTAAAACTCTGTAAGATCAAAAACGTTTCTAAAAAGTTAAAAATAGTAATAGACTTCTTACTTTAAAATGTTTAATATATGTAAGAAACAAATATTTATAACATACGTAATAGATAAAAGATCAATATTTTAAGTATATAAAGATCTCCTTTATTCAATCAAAGACAAACAAGAAATAGAAAAATGGGCAAAGCATTTGAGAAGGCTGCTTACAATACAGATAATACAAATTGCTGGCTAATGTAAGACTGTTTCTCAATACATAAGACACGTTTAAACAGAAGACAGTTTCCCATTTGGTAAATACCATTTAAAACATCAATTAGATGATTTATAAACCACAAGAATGGGCAACATTTTCAAAGTTTGATTAAATTAGTGATAGCAAGGTGGTTTAGCGGGAGGGTACATCGATACAGGGGCTCTACAATAACTGTAATAACTAAAAATTAGCATACACTTTGACTTAGAAATTATACTTCTTGCTAGTTTTACTAGGAAAATAAACACTCAGCTTCATGAAAGGACTGATACAGGGATGTGCGAGGATGTTAATTATATTGTTTTTAATAATAAACATAAAATTAAAAAGTAAGTAACCTAAACTCCATTTGTGTAAAAATGGCAGATGCTAAAAAATGTGGGTGATACACACGCGGTAGCATTAAAAGATCTTCAAGACACATAATTCAGAGACAAAAAAGTTACAATATGATGTGTGCAATGTAGTAAACTTACGCAAAACAAAAATAGGCCTTCACATCACACAAGCACAGGGCTATGTATTTCTATAGATTAGTGATGTCTAACAGAACCTTCCATGATTATACAAATGTCCTATAATCTATGCTGTCCAATATGGGAACCACTAGCCATGTGTGGCTTTGGGCACTTGAAATGTGTCGAGTGTGAGTAAGGAGTTGACTTTCAAACTGTATTTAATTTTAAATCATTTAAATAGCTGCACATGGCTAGTGGTTCCCACAATGAGGAGCACAGCTGAAGATGTGCGTACACCCATGTTAAGTCACTGATGGATGGAGGACTGTGTGCAGGTGTTGAAATGTGTCACGTGAGTGTATTCCTGTACTACTTGTATCAGTGGAAAAGGAATGTTTACAAAGCAAAATACAATAAATAGCTTCTCAAAAGATGTATCAGATCTGTTGCAAAAAAAAAAAGCCATTATTAGTGTAATCACCTTTGCTTATTAATGGGATGCCCCTGGAAATATGGGCAAGTGGCCAGCTGGCCAACCCCTACCTTTCAAAGGCATGGCTAAAGAAGGCTAGTACTGCCCACCCAAGCTAGGCGCTTATTCTGGCCAGCGAAGCAGAGAAAGTGGAGGCATCTGTAGACTCCGGGCTGAACTGGAAAGACCTACGTTAGGAGCCAAATTAAAGAGCAGAGATAGGGCCAAAAACAGGAGGATAAGAAGGTCACAGAGTCAGAAATCTGAAATAGCTGGGCCTGTCTGTGTGAGTATGCATGGGGTGGGGGGAATTGGGGAACAACACATGTGGGCATTATTGGCACCCTCTTATCTCCAAAGCCACAGATATCTTAGTCTGAGGGTGGGTCATGTGAGCTGAAGCACTCAGTCACAGTGACAGTCCATTATTGCATTTATTTGAATGAGTGGCATCCATTCACCCACCCTTCGTATCAGGAGACCATGTCCCCTATGGATGGCCTATGCGTGTGCATGCAGTAGAGATGGGATGAACATAGAATTAGGACTGAGAAGAGAGTTTCCCCTTCAGAGCCTCTACTGTGCCCTGCAGACCCGTGGGAGGAATCGGGCAGTTGGATTTAATGCTAGGGAAATGCCTCAGTGCTTCCTGATTAATGCGTAGTAAAAGAAGGATTGCTTTGGGCTATTTTATAGAGACCAGCCATCCAGCTTGAAGTAGGAACAGACATGTGTTTGTTTATTTCTGCCTTACTAAGGATAATAAAAAGATCATATTTAATGGGCCAAAACCCATAGATAACAACATCCTGAATTCATCGTCTTTCTCGAGCACAGGATCTGGCCTTTGGGAATAAACTTAAAAGCTGAATATTCTTCACCGGAATATTTTGTACAAAGTGCTAAGTGCTGGATATGTGAGTAGATGACAAAAGTAGTAATGAGGAAAGTGCTGTGATTAGGAAAGAACAAAGGCTTCAGCTGGTAAGTGAAAATGTCCACACTGGTTCTTTGCCCAGTGCAGTGACTTCTCGCCACATGCTCAGCCTGCATGACTCACTGGACCGTGCTTGGGGATGCTGCAAGGGGAGGTGAGGCTTCCGTGAACAGAAACCTGGGCAAAGAGGAATAGAAGCCAGGGAGTCCCCTGAGCCAAGACAGAGTCCAAATGGGGTGTGGAGAAACTAGGCCTGGTCTGGTAGGCAATAGGAGGGAGGGGGAGGCACAGGCCATCTCCTGGAGCCAGACTCCAGACAGGGACACAACCTCAGGAGTGCAGAGCAGTGAGCTGGAGATGCAGATAAAACATGGGTGGGGCAGGTGGCAGTGTGGGGGTGGGGGGAGGGGCAGGGTTGGTGAGCACTGCAGCCTGCCTGGGGAATAAGAAAAAAAGAATTGACCTTTTAAGGAAATTTATTATTGAAATGTTGCAAGTCTATAGACACAGTCTAGGAACCCAAATGTGCATGATCAAGTCAAACACACCCCAAATGTGTGGAAACTAATGAAGATTTTAGGGACTTTGGGTAACTTCATCAACTCCTCCACAAGTTGCAGCTACCAAAGCTGCAACTGTGCCCTCACCCTTTGCTCAGAATGCTGTTGGGCTGTTGGACTGTCCTGGAGAGAGAGAGAAAGAGAGAGAGAGAGAGAGAGGGAGAAACGCAAGCGCACGCGAGAGTCACCAAGAGAGGGCATTTACATTTATTTATTAACTACAGAGCTGTTGGGCAGAGCCACAAAAATAAATGGTGCCCAGATATACTCATTAAGAATAAGGCTGGAATCTTACTAAGAAGTGAGATTCTCTGCATTCTCAGCCTGGGTTTTGTCTTGTTTAAGAATGGGAACGATAGGAGCTCTTAAAGCACAGTCGTGCGGAGTCTAGGAACGGATTGTGAAGTGGAAGGACAGAGTGGGTGAGAAAAGGAAAAACATGCAGAATATTAAAGATTTCGTTGTAATCTTAAAATGGAAAGATTTGAGGCCCAACTGCACCATTCATTAGTCCTCTGATCTCAACAGGTGAGGACCAAGAATGTATCTGGCCATATGGGGCAACTGTCCTGACAGGGACACAAATGGGCAAACGACATCCCTTGCTTGTGAACTTCAGCTCCACACTGGCAGAAGGGAAGCTCATAGAGCCCTCCCTGTCCAACTCAGTGGGTTGTGGTAAAGCGAAATGAAGCAGTTATTAGAGCCGCAAAGTCGGCATATAGGTGAATTTTTAACATTATCTGCTAGAACTGAGACAGATCAGTTGCGCTCAGCCAGCTGCAACCAGGTCTTCCAAATGCTGCCTCTGAGCTTCGGTAATTCAATATAAGTAAGGAAATCACATGTGAACCAAACACTGGGAATTTCTGAATCTCGACTACACATAAGCCCATGAGAATGCTTCACAACATTTTACACCAGTTCTGCATACTGAGGAGGTCCATATGGACTCAAATTATCTTGACCCTTGTTCATCTACTATTTCTCAAGTGGAGTTCTTGAAAAGTGTGGATCTGACCCTTTGTGTAAAAATGTGCCCAGCAGCTCAGATTGCTCTACAAAAATACAAAGGCACTTAGGGCTCAACCATTCTCCAAACAACCACTTTCTCAACTTTAGAGTGTGCTGTGACTGCGTCTGCTTCCAATTATCCTGGGAAGCTGCAACTGTGCCCTCACCCTTTGCTCAGAATGCTGTTGGGCTGTTGGACTGTCCTGGAGAGAGAAAGAGAGAGCACAAGAGCGAGAGAGAGAGAGAGAGAGAGAGAGAGAGAGAGAGATCAAGTACACGCGAAAGAGTCACCAAGAGAGGGCATTTACATTTATGATGCCATCAACACTTTCACCAATGTGGCTTAGGAATAATGGGGACAAGGGCAACAATATTCCTTCAACAAGGATTTAATGAGCACTTTGATGTTTTGGAAAGTATTCAAGGCATTAGGTAAAGGATGATGGAAGAAGATAAAATGTCTGTCCCTGTGAAACTTACACTCTAGGAAGCTGTGTATATATGCATCTCTATAACTATTATCTATATAGCTCTCTCTACTTCTTTGCCTGTACTACCTATACCACTCATACCTATGTCTACGTCTATATATATGTGTGTATACATATTTATGTATACATATATGTCTACTCTTTATACATCTGCTTTACCATATATATGTGCATATACCTATACATGCATATACATATATGTGTGTCCACACTTTACATATAGCAATAATTCTTATGAACAAAAATAAAGTAGGTTTAGGAATTAGTGCACGAGTGTGAGGTTGGTGGCAGCTTCTTTATTTTAAATAAGTGATCAGTGAATGGCACTTTGGAGAAGATGATACTTGAACAAAGGCCTGAATGGAGTGAGCCACATACCAATTTGGGAAAAAGAAGTCTTTCAGATACGGGGAATGGTGGGGTGAAAGCGCAGAGATAAGGGTTCTCAAGGTGAATGAGCTCAGGCAAGTGTGTGGCAGTGGGGCCAGGGCAGGAGCCAGGGCTCTGTGCCAACCGCAGGATCCTGCTCCTGGGGCCTTCTTTCTCTGCCTCCACCCCAGACAGGTAGTGAGCCCCAGCCTCTCCCTTCCTCATGTGTAAGGGGTGTGCTCTCAGGCCCCAGGCAATGCACTGGGCCTCATCGTTGGTCCTTTCCCCTTCCTCCTTTCTTTCCCCATTGCCCTCTTCATGTAAGCTGAGCATTTCATTAATCCATTTTAAAACGTCTTGTGCAGGTATGATAAGCACACAGAAAAGGGCAAAGAGATGCACATTTGCGTGGATTTTTACAAACTGCGTATACCCAGATGGAGACACTGTACATGATGCCCCATAAGCCCCTGCAATTTCTTGCAGTCTCTGTCTCCTGAGAGAAACTAGGAACTTAGATTAATTAGGCCAGTTTTTGTAATTTATACAAATGGAATGATAAAGTGCGTGTCTTTTCTATCTGGCTTCTGTCATTGAGCCTTACACGCTATTGGTTAGTTGATCTGTGTCATTCCACACAGTTGTACGTCACTCACTCTCATTGTCATATGTACCCTGTTGTGGGAATAGACCACCATTTATTAATTTATTGTTACTAATGGGCATTTTGATAGTTTTCAGCCTTAGGGTATTATAAATAACACTGCTGTGAATGTTTGAGAATATGAGATTTGGTGAGCTTATGTATGCACTTTGGCTGAGCATATGGCTAGGAGTAGACTTGCTCAGTCATAGATGGGGTGGATGTTAAGATGGAGGAGATACAGTCAAAGGGTTTTCCAATGTTGATCCATTTAAAAATAATTCCTATTGTTGTGATAGAAATATGTATTTATTGTTGGGAATTTGGAAAACACAGTAAAGTAAAATAAAATAAAAACACATGCCATATTAGTCTTTATAATTGCAGAATTGGGATCATGCTGCTTATGTGTATATATATATATATATGATATGTCTATATTTTTCTAGTCTCATTTTACATTGTAACATTTCCAATATTATTGAATGTTTTTCAAAAGCAAAACTTTTAATGACAACATTTGGGTGTGTCAAAATAAATGTAATTATTTAAATTGTTTTGTTTTTATTATTATGAACATTATGTGTGAATGTGTCCTCAGAATACTTTTTGAAAAACAGAATTTCCAAGTCAAAGGGCATTAAAACATTTAAAGCTCTTGTTTTATAATGCCTAGTTTCTCTCTGAAAATTGAAAAAGAAGAAATTTACAGTTCTACAGTACTTGGCTTATTCATTTCACTGACAACCTAAGGATATAATATCTTATTAATTAGCATTGATATAATAGTTATTAAGAGTAAATATTTACATACTAATTGGCCATTTGCACCTTTGGTAAATTCCCGGTTCAGATCTTTTGATCATTGTCTTGGATATTCAACTTTTTCTTATTGACTTGCTAGTAATTTTGTTTTCAAATGATTGACTTTATTGAGTTCCTTATTTTTAACCTACAGTTTGCAGTTGCTAATACTCCCTGAAGGAAGGCTTGCAGCCTAGGGGCAGAAAAGGCTTGAGAGTCACAATTTACGTTCCTTAAAAGGAAAGTGCACATATGTTTGGATACATATCCCTACCACTTATTTCTACTTCCAATGATCTATTAGTCACCAATGCTTTGTAACTGGCATGGCAGTCGGAATTGTGACTCCCTCCCAGTGTTCTTACATCTAGATAAATGGAAGATCCAGATGAGACTTAAGGTACTTCCTCATCCATACCCTCACTGCACAGATGAGGAAACTGAGGCACAGAGGATATCAGAGACTTGCAAAGGGTCATGCACCATAAATTGGTGTCAGGGAATTACAATTCAGGTTTCCTTCTATCTGTTCCCTAACTGGCTGTTGAGAGAAATCACCTCTTTCTACGAATTTCTTTTGTGTGTGTGCACATAGATGAACACACATTATGTTTCTTGTTTTCTGTGGCAATCCTGATCAGTTTATGGAGTGCTCTGGAAGCTGGGTGTTCAGCGGGCCCTAAATACCCACACCTGGGAGCCCCTGCTGAATGCCTGGCCCCTCCCTCCTTGTGGCCAAGAACTGAGGCTCCCTGCCCCAGTGTGCTTCCCAGGTGGCTGGGTCAAACTCCAGGGCAGACACACTCATCCCTGTCCATCTTCTCTAGCTCTCTTCAGCAACTGTGGTGCCTGAGACTGGTCTCTTTCATGATTCCTTTCTGATGCAAACTCTTGTGTCGAGGTAGAGCCTAAATGAGCTCCTGGAGCCCTTCCAGAGCACTGTGGGAAAGCCGGAGCAGACCATTGCCAAATGGGCCCATGTGCAACTTGGATGGGATCCAGAGATCTAAAGATGTCTGAATTCCTCTAAGAGCATCCTTTAGTGGACATTTCCCAAAGCAAGACTGGCCCCTAAGGATGACAATGCATTAGAACTCAGTTTCTTGGCAGTGTTCTCTGTAAATCTATAAGGAAGTTTACTTCAAAAGTGAAAATCTGGGATATATCTCTGATCATAAAATTAGACTTGCAGAAAATTTCACAATGGCATGAGAAGTTGAGGTATAGGGTTCATTAATGGTACTGAGCCACGCTTCATGGTTTGGCTGTGGGATGGACCCTGCCCAGCTTAGAATCATCTGGCCTCAAGGTGTGAATTAGGGACTGTCAGGTAATTCAAGAAGGAATCTTGCAGAAATTTCTGAATTGTAACACATACATCGTTTTTAACTGAACTGGTATCAAATGGTTAATATATTAACACTTTCCAGACTGCAAAAAATACACACATAAAGCTTTTATTATGCACAAATATAAAAACATTCCATGGTTAGAATGCATAATATATGATTTTCACATTTGTTTTACATGTCTTGCTTTGAGAAACTTAAAAGTGTAAGTAAACCAGAGAACACTGGCTAATGTCTAGATTAAAACAATCTGTATGTCACTATTTGCTTTTCCATTTATAATTCAGGTAAAACAGAGGGTTTCTTAACAATAAGTTTCTTGGTTTTAGATTCTGTATCTATTTATAACACAATTTCAAAGCTATTTAAGGAATTGTCTAAACTTCACATCTTCTCTTTAATCAAGAGGACAAAATTAAGCCAATCCATCCAAATGGAAAATAACATTAATCAAAGGAAAAGTATAATTTGTGCCAACTGCCACTGGAATTGAGTGATTAAAAGGAAAATACTCTCATGTGTTCTCTCTTCTTCCCTACAGTGAGACTAGCCTGTGTTTTGTTTTTAGACTTTACCAACGGAGATAAGCAGAAAATAAACCTCAGCCAGAGGAGCTCTTCCTTCCCGCTGCCTGCGTCGTCAGTATTGCTCACTGCTGAAAGAACTGATTCACATGGCACCCCCATGCTTGCTGGAGCAGCTTCCTTGGTTTCTAGGACTTCTCCACAGAAGTTGGGAAAGGATGTTGGGCTGAGCGCTTTGTCTTGTCCCTCCATGCCACTTATTGCCCACTTATAGCAACAGAATTCTAGATGCCAGTCTCATTAAAATGAGCATGCTGACATCTCCGAACTGGTCAAAATATCAGAATGTGCTTTGGGTTTATGCACAACTAGCAATTAAACTGAGAATTTTGTGTCTGCTGCTGTTCAAACTCTGTAGCAAATGTTATCTGCAATTATGCATAGTTCAGGATTCAAAGTTGACTGTGGGATGTTATCCTGTCTCCTTGTATCTTCTGTTCTAGCTGTTAACATTGTGTGTTCATTATTAAAGAAAGAGTTATTGAAATATCAGAGGACAGGTGGCATTTGTATGCTACAGAATGAACATGGGTTGAGCATGTGAATGAGGAACAAAATATGCCCTGTTGACTTGCCGCGTGTCAAGACTGGCCGTGTGGTGAAGTGCACATCGCTGAAGCTCTTTCAGCCTTGGTGTCTATGTCAGTGAAATTGGAATCACAACTCCGATTTCAGCCTGGCATGAAGGACTAATGGAGACTGGGAATGAGGACACACTCTGAAACAGACAAATGGAACAGAATAGAGAAATCAGAAATAGACTCACACAAATATGCCCAGCTGACTTCTGACAAAGGTGAAAGAGCAATTTATTGGAGAAAAAAAGGAAATACTGTCAATTGTGCAGAGCAACCGGGGATCCAGAGGAGGCATCTGAACCGTAACTCCATACCGAGAGGACTGAAGACACCCTTGGCGGCCAGCACCACTTGAGGATACTCCAGGAAAGTAAGTAGCCAGAAACATCAAAAGAAACGAGATCCTGAAAACAGGAAGCCAAATCCAGAGAGGCTGTAAGTAAGTCTGAGGATGACAGCTCTGCAGCTTATCAAGAGAACAACCTTTGAGATTATAGCAGCAAATCAGAAGACTCCAGGAAGGAAATCTTGGGGGGAAAGACAGAACATTTCATGCCATTAGTGTTATATTGAGGCTTGGGAGGACCTTGAGGATGTGTTGAAGGCACAGTACTATTTTTTTGACAATAGCAACAAGAAAGGCAATTAAAACTCCAAGAAAGTGCTGAAAACAGTGGCCCAAACAAAAGCAAAGTCAAATATGCCTTATTTTAAGCAACTGATGCAGAATGAGAAAACAATATATTTTATCTGAACATTATGAACATTTGTCATCCAGGGATTATATCATGCACCCATACAAAGATATAATTCTGGCAGACTACTTTACCATGAAATGTGCAATATTTTCAGTCATAACAATGTTAATATTATTACTTTTAAAATTTTGAATCCAACCATAGAGAAAGTATGGAAGACATAATTATGATTGCAAAACAGACTGAAATTGTTAAAACCTCAACAAAAAGTAAAACTGACAAAAGGCAAAAAGTAGAAATGAGAGAGAAGTATTTTCATCTTTCATTAGGAAAACCTAATGAAAATGCAAGCAGTGGAGGTAACCATATGTCATTTAAATTAACGAATAAAACCACAGAACAAGGAAGATATCCTCTGTAGGTGAGTGGTTCCAAGCCCATACTCTGGTGCCAGCCAGCCTGGGTTCAAATCCCAGCCCTGGCACCTACTTGCTTCATTGCCTTGAGCAACTTAGTTCAGCTCTCTGTCGCTTTTCTTCCTCATCTATAAAGGATAATTAGCAATAGCGTCTACCTCGAGGTTGTTATGAAGATGAGATGAGTTAACATTTGTAAAGTTCTCAGATAGGGCCTGCAATCGTGGGCACTACGTAAATGGCTGATAAATAAGCTGTGACCTTTTGGAAAAGGCTTGCGCCGGGAGGGTCAGGAGTGCTGTGTTCAGGGAGCTGAGTCCTCACACATCTCGTAGGCACTGGCCTGGAGCTGGGGAACTAGGCATGGAACTATTTTCATGTTCTTAGGTTTATGAAGAGATACACTAAGCACAGAAAAGGCTAAAGACGACAGCCTTAAGAAAAAGGACTGGGCAGGGGTACGGGATGGGGTGTGAGACTGTCTCTTTTTTGTTTAAAACACACACGCATACACACATATATACATACACACACATACGTATACACACATACATGCACACACACATACACACATATATACATATGCACACACACACATACACACGCACACATATGTATACATATGCACACACACACATACACACACATGCACATACACATTGACAAGCACCAGGCAAAGGCCAGGACCAAGGCCGGGCAGATTTAACCTCTAAGGACGAGGAATTATTTTCAGGTAAAGACTGCTCATTACTTGCATGAACAGCAGAAGGAAGAGCAGCCAAAGGTGTCAGTTCCTTGTGCCTAACCCGGGAGACACTGAGACAGAAGTGATCAGATGAGCAGCCTGAATGACCAGACACCTTGGCTGAGGAGCCAGGCCCAGACTACAGCTGAGGGCTTGCAGGCTCTCTCTTCATCAGAACTAAGGAGAAGACAAGAAACAGTCTCATGACAGCCTCCAGGGAAGATAGGGAGGTGAGAGAAGAGACAGGATGAGAAGGAGGTGAGAGGGGGATGGGGGAGATGGAAGTGAGAGGGGGATGGGAGAGATGGGAGTGAGAGGAGAAACGGGAAAGACGGAGATTAGAGGAGATGGGAGAGATGGAGTTGGGGGGGATGGGAGAGATGGGACGTGGGGGGATGGGGAAATGGGGGTGAAAGGAGGATGTGGGAGATGGGAGGTGAGAGGAGAAATGGGGGAGATGGAGGTGAGAGGGGGATGGGAGAGATGGGAGTTGAGGGGGGATGGGAGAGATGAGGGTGAGAGGAGAAACAGGGGAAAGATGGAGTTAGAGGGGATAGGAGAGATAGGAGGTGAGAGGGAATGGGGGAGATGAGGAGGTGAGAAGGGGATGAGAGAGATGGGGATGGGGGATGAGGAGATGGGGATGAGGGGATGAGGAGATGGGGAGGTGAGAGGTATGGGGGAGATGAGGAGGTGAGGGGAGATGGGAGAAATGGGGAGGTGAGAGGGGGATGAGAGAGATGGGGAAGTGAGGGGGATGGGAAAGATGGGGAGGTGAGGGGGGATGAGAGAGATGGGGAAGTGAGGGGGATGGGAAAGATGGGGAGGTGAGGGGGGGATGGGAGAGATGGGGAAGTGAGAAGAGAGACAGGGGAGATGGGGAGATGACAAGGTGTTCTGCCAAGACTTAGTTCAGCAGTTCAAACCTTACCTGTGTGTGTGACCTATGTGGATGTATGCAAGGGTGCCATGGTTGTAATACATATATATATATACACACACACATACATGTACACACACATACACATACACGCACATGTACACACACACACACCTCCACACACACACATGCATGCACATATACATAAAACATCATTATGATTGAAAATATTGTTCATCTCATGGTCAAGTAGTCTTCTGAACACATGTATGTGTGTGTATGTATGGCACATGGGAGTGTCGTAGAGTGTGTACAGGGGGTGCCTACACAGGTAGCCAAGTCACTCAGGTGAGCAGGGGCGCAGCCAGATGACCCTTCGTAGGCAGGTACTAGGAAACTAGGGCAAGCCAGTGCTTGAGACAGAGAAAGAGTGACTTCCTCATATCTTGACCACTTAGACAACTGTCTTCAGAGCTGAAATTTACACTGTTAAGTTCAGGAAAAGTACAGAGCTCTAGGATGTTTTGAAAATGAATAATGGGAATGACTAAGCTAAACTGAAAATTAATAATGGAAATCGCTAAATTGATCTGGCTCATTCCAAAATTGCACTTCCCCCTCTAAAGGGTCCCTGGAGTGACTGCAGTGGGTACAGTGGGTGAGTCAGTGGGGGCCATTGGATGACTTACTCTTCCACACCCGCAAGACAAAGCTGTTTCCCACAGAACAAAAATTGGCAGCAGCTGACTCCATTCAGGAGGGAGAAAGGAGATATCAAAAGAAAACTCTATGAATTCCAATTTTTCATCTCTAAAAATAGGATTAAAAATTGTGCCCTGCTCATGTCACAGGGTTGCTGTGGAGAGCAAATGAGAGTCAAACTAATTCAGGGCTCCCCTGCCCTGCACCACCTGTCCACAGCCCATGCAGCATTGCCAGAGGTGTCTCAGGGGATGGGGGCCGAGGGGGAGATGGGAGGTGAGAGGAGAGATGGGGAGTGGTGGGGAGTGAGGGGGGTGGGAGGAGATGGGAGGTGAGGGAGGATGGGAAGAGTTGGGGGGATGGAGGAGAAGGGGAGGTGAGAGAGAGATGGCCTTGAAGCAGTTCCTCACAAAACTTCAATAACTGTGGGGTCCTGAGAAAATGGGATCCACTATTAAAATGATATGGGAGGTGATGAAAAGGAGTCTAATCCAGGAGTATGAATGCTTTTCTTGCTCCAGAGTCACTCTTTTCAATACAGAGAATATGTTCAGCTTCATGAGCTTTGTAAAAACCCATGTGGGACTTAAGCTACTGAGTCCAGTTAGGGGAAAAAACCTTATACAAATGTCTTTGCCTTCCTAAGTCTTCATTTCCTCAAATGCAAAGTGTGGTAGATGATACATTCTTTGTCGGTTTGTGAGGATTAAATGAAATAATGAACTTTAATGCTTGGCACGTGCTTAGCACATGTCAGGCAACAATAAATGGAGCGATTAGAAGTACCAGTATTACAGGAAGAGAATTATTAGAAAATCGTTCCTAGAGGATAATTAGATTATTATTATTACAAGTGCCAGTATTCTATATAATGACTCCCAGTAAAGATGGTAACAGGGCCAGGCGTGGAGACTCACACCTGTAATCCCAGCAGTGTGGGAGGCCAAGGCAGGCGGATCACCTGAGGTCAGGAATTTGAGACCAGGCTGGCCAACATGGTGAAATCCTGTTTCTACTAAAACTACAAAAATTAGCCAGGTTTGGTAATGGTGTGCACCTGTAATCCCAGCTACTCAGGAGGGCTGAAGTGGGAGAATTGCTTGAACCCAGGAGGCGGAGGTTGCAGTGAGCAGAGATTGTGCCACTGCCCTCCAGCCTGGGCGATAGAGTGAGACTCTGTTTTAAAGAAATAGAAAGAAAAAGATGGTATATGTGGCACATTTTCTTTATCCAGTGTATCACTGATGGGCATTTGGGTTGGTTCCAAGTCTTCGCTATTGTAAATAGTGCTGCAATAAACATACGTGTGCATGTGTCTTCATAGTAGAATGATTTATAATTCTTTGGGTATACACCCAGTAATAGGATTGCTGGGTCAAATAGTATTTCTGGTTCTAGATCCTTGAGGAATTGCCACACTGTCTTCCACAATGGTTGAACTAATTTACACTCCCACCAACAGTGTAAAAGGGTTCCTATTTCTCCACATCCTATCCAGCATCTGTTGTTTCCTGACTTTTTAATGATCGCCATACTAACTGGCATGAGATGGTATCTCATTGTGGTTTTGATTTGCATTTCTCTAATGACCAGTGACGACGAGCTTTTTTTCATATGTTTATTGGCTGCATAAATGTCCTCTTTTGAGAAGTGTCTGTTCATATCTTTTGCGCACTTTTTGACAGGGTTGTTTGTTTTTTCTTGTAAATTTGGTACCTATACACCATGGAATACTATGCAGCCATAAAGAAGAATGAGTTCATGTCCTTTGCAGGGACATAGATGAAGTTGAAAACTATTATTCTCAGCAAACTAACACAGGAACAGAAAACCAAACACCGCATGTTCTCACTCACAAGTGGGAGTTGAACAATGAGAACACATGGACACAGGGAGGGGAACATCACAGACCGGGGCCTGTCAGGGGTGGGGGGTAAGGGGAGGGAGAGCAATAGGGCAAATACCTAATGCATGTGGGGCTTAAAACCTAGATGACGGGTTGATGGGTACAGCAAACCACCATGGCACATGCATACCCATGTAACAAATCTGAATGCTCTGCACATAAATCCCAGAACTTAAAGTATAATAATAATTTTTTAAAAGATGGTAAAGGATACATGAATCACCATGGACTGAATTGGGTAAACCATTTTGGTGCTGCAAATATGCAAATACATTCCTCTCATATATGCACAGTGTTTTCTCCTCTACAGAGTGTGTCTTCACTCATGAGCTCCGCCAGTCCCTTGTGTTCAGGTGACTCCGGCATTGTGGTTCTGGTTTCATTGACCCAGACCTGCGCTTGGCCGTATGGCCAGTAAAAGTGGGGCTGTTCCTGCCCCTCAGCTTATGCTCATTCTGTAGAACACAAATGCCTGTTGTCCTCTGATATTTCACTAAAACCTTCTCCATCTAAATCTTACTCTTTTTAGTCCTATGATCAATCACTTTGCTTCAGAGTTTTTCTTTTCATCATAGAATGTCAAGTCTGGATGACGACTTAAAAGCCAGCTCTCCAAACCCCCTAACATACGCTGGAAATTGAGGTTCCTTCCTACATGGGGAGCTACTCAAAGTCACAAAGGTAGTAAATATTGATAGTAGAATCCTGACAGTCTGTGTTTTAAGGAAATGCCTTTTAAAATATACCTCATGGCTTCTCAGACCCATTGACTCGTTTCTGTGTCTGTGTGTGTGTGAGCATGTTTTGCATATTATAATTGTACATGCTATGGCTTCTGACATGTCACACCGATGTATCTGACCTTCCCAGCACTGTAGACCAGGGTGTCCTTACCGTGCATATCCAGTGCATCCAGCCTCCCTGGGAAAGTGGGTATCCGACATGCTGTAATCTACTCACACACACAGGCAAGCTCTTGTGATAAAATACACTCTAACCAGAGTCACTGGAGCCATGTAGACTTCCACGACCATTAAAAAGGTGCAGCAGGAATTTTCTGTAGGCTTCAGCTAAACTGGCAGAGGACTAAAGGAGCTTGTCTAGCACAGATGCCCCAAACCCTAGATGTTGCTCCTCCAGGGAACTGGAGACTATATTGGTGAAGTGAGAACTTTACCCTAATCATGTAAAGCGAATAGTAGCATCATCAACCCATCAACAGAAGTCAGCAGGCTCATGAGGAATGAAATATTGTTCAATTTACCAATCTAAACAACCTTGGCCATGGCTGGGCAGATTGTATAAACAACTATTAAAACCTCTCTCCTCCATGAAATATTCACCTGTTGTCTGCTGCCAAAACCAATAAACTGCTTTCTTGGCTGAGTCACCCAAACATTTCCTTTGACAGCAGCAGCTTTCAACTCCAACTGCAAGGCCAAGTTGCAAGACAAATATACCACCGGCCCTATATTTGGATATGAGTGATGTTTTCTACCAGCCCATTAAAAACATACCCTGCTGTTATGGATGAAATGTCAATAGTCCTTGGAAAGCACAATGAAAAGAACATTGAAAAGAACCACGGATCATGTTTCCATGGCTCTGAAACCTGTAGAAAGATGTTGTTAAAAAAAAAAAAAACTTCAATAGTGTTACAAAGCCATGAAATAAGCCTTTCTTGTCCTCTCCATGACTGCCCCTTCTGTGTGTACATAGACACATATCATCTCATCTTTCAATTGTGTGCTGGAGACAGTGGCAAACCCCACAGGACCTGACTCACAGATGTTTTTGAGGCCTGATGCCCTGTCTTCTAATAAGGGCCCTACACTGAAAATTGTCTGGAGTTCATAGACTGTGAATTACCCGTGGTTCAGATGACATTCTTCAGATTCTCCTCAGAAGGGTTCGACACAGGTTGACAGAGTTCTAAAGGCATCATCTGTGGGTACGGCACATCTGCATTTCCGCACAATTAGTCCTCCATGTATCTGAACCATGTAGAAAATATCAAGCACAAATTCTCACAGTTATCATGACTAGGGCTGGCTCATCAGAATACAGAGGTAATTCTGAAATTATAAAGTTTAACATGTTAACCGTAACCATTTTCTTTCAACTTCAAACAGGGGAATGAGACCAAGTTGTGCTGCATCACCTTTCTTGCATAAACCATACCTATAATAATGTGTAGTTATTTAAAGCAGGACTCTTGCAAAGCAATGTGGGTACAGAATTTTGCTGAAATTTTTGAAATAAACTACTTTGCTGCTGTTTCTCTCATTCCCAATTGGAGAAGAATTTCTTAAAAACTTGGCTGTATAGAGTTCTTCCAAAATATCCAGCTTAATTTCATTATATTCAACAGCTCTCTTTTCATACTGGTATATCAATTTAATAATATTTGACTCTCACATAATAACATATAAATGAGGCAAACAGTTCAGGAAGGTGCAGAAATTTGTACACATGCTAATGAATGGTTTTCTAGTCCCAAGTTTTCTGCATTGCCATATACATTGTTCAATATATTTGAAGAGAGAATGGGAAGCATTAATCAATTCAGTACGTTGACTCAAGCATTAGTAAGGTAGCTTCCACTGTGGTAGTGTTCATGAAAGAGAGAGAGAGAGAGAGAGAGAGAGAGAGAGAGAGAAAGAGAAAGCAAGAAAGAAAATAAAGAAAGAAAGAGAGAAAAAGAAAGAAAAGAAAGAAAGAAAAAGAAAAAAGAAAGAAAGAAAGAAAGAAAAAGAGAGAGAGAAAGAAAGAAAGAAAGAAAGAAAGAAAGAAAGAAAGAAAGAAAGAAAGAAAGAAAGAAAGAAAGAAAGAAAGAAAGAAAGAAAGAAGAAACGAAGGAAAAAAACCTGGGTGGGCTGCTTTTCACTCTATATTTAAAAAAATTAATAGATTTCATTTTTTAGAGTAGTTTTTGGTTCACAGCAAAGTTGAGTGGCAAGTACAGAGAGTTCCCACACACATCACCCGCTGCAACCCTCCAGCCTCCCTCACCATCAGCATTCTCTTCCAGAGGGCTCACTCATGACAATTGGTGAACCAACATTGATACACCATTGTCACCCAGAGTCCATTAGACTTCACTGGTGTACATTCTATGGGTTTTAACAACATAGAATGTGATGTATCTACCATTATAGTACGAATATACCAGGATAGTTTCATTTCCCTAAAATCCCATATGCTCCACCTAGTCATTCCTTTCTCTGCCCAGCCCTGGTAATACCTGATCTTTTTAGTACCTCTATGGTTTTGCCTTTTCCAGAATGTCAGATAGTTGGAATCATAGTGTATGGAGCCTTTTCAGATTGACTACTTTCACTTCATAATATCCTTTACACTTCCTCCATGTCTTTTGTGGGCTGGTAGCTCATTTCTTTTTAGTCCTGAATAGTAGCCCATCATATAGATGTACCACAGCATATTTATCTATTCACCTAGGACATCTTGGTTGATTTATACCTTTTTTAAATTAAAATTTTATTTTAAGATAATTGTAAATTCACACTCAGTTGTTAGAAATAACAGAAAGATCCCATGTACCCCCCACACAGTTTTCCCCAGTGGTGACCACTTGCAAAATTATAGTATAATGTCACAACTAGGTTATTGACATTGATACGACCCACTGATTTTATTCAAATGTCTCCAGTCTTCCTTGTGCTCATTTGTGGGTGTACTTAGTTGTATCTAATTTTACTACATTTATAATCACATGTATCCACTGTCACAGAGACTCCTGGACATCTCTGGCACCACGAGGATCACCTTGTGGCCCTTTTATAACCACACCCATCTGTGTCCCCTTTCCCTCCCCCATTCATAATACCTGGGAACCACTCATTTGTTTTCCATTTCTATAATGTCGTTTCAAAATATTATATACACAGGATCATACAATATTTCAGATTTTGTTAACAATAGCTTTATTGATATATAATTCATAACAAAATTTAAGCATTTAAAGTGTGTGATTCAGAGGTTTTTTGTGTATTCACATGAAATCAGGTTATTGACTTGTTTCTAAAATATTGTGAAATGTGAGACCTACATTTTTAAATCACTTTTTCTCTATATGCAATGTGATTCTTGAAATATTTAGATTATTAACAAATTACCATTTATCTATTAATAATTATAAAATATTTAGATACCCCATATCCAGTAGCTGTCACCCCTCCCTCCAGCCCTTGGCAGTGACCAATGAATGGCAGTAATGTGATAACTTGTGGGAGGGAGAAATTAGAAATATTCTGGTACTTGCACTACATGTGAAGCTGTATAGTGTGATCTGAAGGTAAACTTAGATTAGATATAGATGAATATTGGAAAACCTATGGCAATCACTATAAAATAAAAAATAGAATTATAATTCACACACTGAGAGGCTATAAAATGGAATTATATAAAATGCCCAGTTAAAACCAGAGAAAGCAGAAAAATTGGGGGAAAGAAAGCACAAATACAGTTATTAGAAAACAATTCAAAATTTATTAATAATCCAAATATTTCAAGAATTGCATTGCATATAGAGAAAAAGTAATACAAAAATATAGGTCTCACATTTCACAGTATTTTAGAAACAAGTAGACACATAAAACAGAATCAGATGAAGAGACCTCTGCTGTGAAGCAGAACAAGTGAAGCAGATAAGTCAGCTTAACTCCAGCTACTGACACAAAATATCCTGGAAAGGGAACACATAGCCCGTTTACTATCATGACATATTGGAGAGAACTAAATACGGGCCTAGGAAACAAGGTGAGTAGTAAGACCATACTGACCATCTTGGATGGGAAGGAAAGCAGGGAGGGGCCTCTAGTTTTGTTTAAAGGTGCCTGGACATTCCCTTCTGTGGACTCTGCTCAGTCAAAGTAGTAAATCACATGCTTCCATGTCCATGTGGCTACACCTGTTTCGTTAACTGCTGTGGAACCCTACCCTGTGCCACCCTGCCTTGAGGTCTCCTGTGGGGTCGCTTCCTTTCAGGCAGCCTTTTTCCTTCCCAGATCCCTGTTCTCTCTTGTGGCTTCCTCGGCCTCACATCCACAGTGAACAGTAGCCCAGCCTCAGCCTCAGTTCTTAGGACCTCAACCTGGATTAAAGACTGGCACCACTTGGACAGTTCTGTGGAATGTCCTTTCAGTGCATTTGCAGTCAGAAGAGCTGTGGCTCCTGCATTTCCGACTGTTGCGCTTCTCTCAGATAGCCATAGAAATATGTCACTCTTGTTTCCAGGACAGAGTGCACAGGTGAGTAGCCCAGAGCCAGGCCTGAAATTGGCCTCCACTGTGTGCTGATGGGATTCCTCTTCTCACCTCCAGACCCTGAGAATCATCTAAGAATGCTGCTTCTACCCTGACAGAAATATTCTGCTTAGACATAATCTTCAGAATCGCTAAGGTTAAGTTTTGTGTCTCCACACAAATATTATCTTGAATTGTAATCCCTATAACCTGCATAATCCTCATGTTTCAAGAGAGACCAGGTGGAGGTGATTAGATCATGGGGGCAATTTCCCCCATGCTGTTCTCATGATAGTGAGTGAATTCCTATGACATCTAATGGTTTTATAAGTGGTTCTTCCCCCTTCACTCAGCATTTCTCCTTCCTGCCAACTTGTGAAGAAGTTGCCTTGCTTCCTCTTCCCCTTCCATCATGATTATAAGTTTCCTGAGGTCTCCCCAGCCATGCTGAACTGCGAGTTAATTAAACCTCTTTCCTTTATAAACTACCCAGTCTTGGGTAGTTCTTTATAGTGGTGTGAAAACAGACTAATACAAGAACTAAAACAGGTTGTGTTCAGAGTAGCTGTAGGCACCCCTCCCATCATATTTCTGCTGGAGTCCAGCTCTAGGTGCATGTGATAGCCTTGCTGGGAACTCTGGATGAGGCAAGTGCTGCATGATCAAGTACTTGGTCCAAGACCATACCCGGAGGAGTCTGTTCCAAGAGGCATTCCAGCGAATGCTTAGGAGAAGAGCAGTCATTCACTGAATGGAAACTGTTCATCTTAGCTCTTCCTAAGAGCCTTCAGCTGCTGGGGGCCATGTGCCCTTAAATAGCTGGCCAGAGGCTGCTACTCAGTTTTCACACCTGGATGATATGTTATTTAAAGATACAACAGAGAAAAGTGAAGAAATGATTAATGCACAAGTCAAGATAATGCTTATGTATTGTTGGGAAAAGGGATACCACTGGCACACTGGGGGCTTCTAAGGTACTCATAATGTTCTATTTCTTAACCCAAGTGATGGCTTCATGGGTTTTATAGTCTTGTTCTTAAAACATATATCTCTGGAATAAGTCAACATAATTTAATTTAAAAAAAACTGTATCTGGGCAGATAACCCAGATACTAGCTACTGGGCAAAACCAAGTCTTTCAGCTACTAAATTAATTCCACTCTTCATTCTTAAATAAAACTCACTCACCCTGGGCTCCCACACACCATTTATGTCTCTTTCAACATCTCAAGGTATTCAGGGCTACTCTACCTCCTCTCTCACAACTGGCCCTGAGTTCCGGCCTCTATTCTCCTTTTCCCACATCATGTTGATAGAGGCAGGAGGCAGAGAAATTCTAGGCAGACAGGGGTGGGTCTCCAGTGAAACTCCACCTTCAAGCAAAAGTAGCCTGAAACCCATAGCCCAAAGTGAGAACTTCTATTTTTGTTTGCCTACTGTCTCCTAATTGGTTCTTTCTGAATAATGTCTTTTTACCAATCGAATGTCGCCTTTTCCAAAACTACCTACAGCCCACCCTGCCCCATCCTGTGCCTACGAAGACCCTAGACTCAGATAGACAGGAGAGATGGCCTGACTTTGGGGAAGAGGGATGGCTTGACTTCAGGGAAGAGACAGTCAGACTTCAGGGAAAAATGACCTGACTTTGGGGAAGACAATCTGCCCTTCCCATCCCCTTTCCAGCTCCCCTCTTTGCAGAAAGCCATTTCCATTGTTCAATAAAATTATCTGCTTTCACCATCCTTCAGGTGTCTGCATGACGTCATTCTTCTTGGACACTGGACAAGAACTTGGGACCCACTGAGGATGGGTACCCAAAAGGCTGTCATGTTGGCCCTTTGTTCTCCCCTGGCAGAGGGAAGCACCCCTCATGCAATGAGGCAAGGGGCCAATTAAGCTGTTAACACACTGCCATCTGCAGATAGTGGAGCTAGGAGAGCACTGCAACACTCTCTCTGGGGCTTTGGAGTCACAGGCACCCCCACCTGGGTGCAGCCGTGGACCCTGCATGGAGCTTGTTCCCGCTGGTGCCTGGAGCAGCTGGCTGAATCTTGCACTCACTCACTTAAATGCTTCCTCCTGCAAGGGGTTAAGTGCAGTGGGCTGAGTAAATGGGGCACCCTGTTGCGAATCCAATGAAGGGGCTGAGAAAAATCCTGCATCAATGCTACCTCACTGGACAATATTCAAATACTTTTATTTCCCCAGTGCCACCACATCCAGGCTGTATATGAAGTGACTTTACCAAAGGAGGGGCGATAGTAAAGGTTACAGCAGACAAAAGCACATTGAGCAATGGAAACTTGAACACTAGACTTCCCTGTTATTAACAGTCCTGCAGACATTTGTCTCTGAGAAGCTTTGAGTGGTGTCTCTTCTTCTAGGCTCTGCTGCCCACTATACTGACATCCTAAATGCTGTGGTTGGCCTCCAAGACCTCCTTATCTGTGTGTCCCTTGTTGCTGTGTGAATATAGTTGCTTTTGGCTCCAAAGAGGCCTGTTCATTACATAGAACAATCCTTCTAAACTCTGCCTGCAACCATATTCAGATGAAGCCATCCAGGGATTTAATGTGCTTCCCCACCACAGGCAATCACTGCCTGTTTCTTTGTTGAATGTTTACCTCTCAAGTAGAGTGTGAACTTCACTGAAACCAGGGTTCTATTGTTTTTGTTTGCTGCTTTATCACAGAGGCTTTCTCAATCCCCAGCACAGGGTATGGTTCAATGACTATTTGTGGAATAAATTAATAAATGACCAGTGAATTGTTTTCATAATTCAATACATCCATAAAGTGTGTTCCTCAGTAACACAATCTATCCCTGGGAAAAATTCTGCTGTTGGCTATTAAAGGATACTTTTCTTCCCATATATATTTATGGTTGAGGAATGCAGTATTTATTTTGAGAATGGAGGGTTTGCGCAGTAGCAGTCTGAAGCTTTCTTAATTGGTTGTACAGCTCTGATCTAAAGAAGAGATCAGTTCAGGATTCTTTGTGCACTGGGTGGGTTGTAATCAGAAAGAGAATTGATGCATAAGAGGAGGGGGACCTGGAACCAGACTGGAATTCTGATACTCCCTGGGGCCTCTTTAGCTTAGTGCTTTGTTAATGTTTTAAGGAAGTAAATAGTTAACACCAGAATCACAATTTTTTTGTGTATATAATATGTATTTTATTATAATTTTGGGAACATATTTATGCTTAAATTAACTCTGGTAAATAGTAGGTGGTTAATCCCAAAACATGCTTCTCTCTCCTTTTTCTTATGTGCTTTGTGGTTCTGTTCCTTAAACTGATATATGCTTGTTTTGGAAAATGCAGAAAAAAGTAAAGAATATACAAATTTGTGATAATATTATCTGGGAAACTAAACTGACTTCGTACTTTTTGTTGGTGCTATTTTTATGCTTTTTTTTTTTTTTTTTTTTTTTGAGACAGGGTCTTCTGTCACCCAGGCTGGAGTGCAGTGGTGTGATCTTGGCTCACTGCAACCTCCGTCACCCGGATTCAAGTGATTTTCCTGCCTCAGCCTCCTGATAGCTGGGATTACAGGCTTGTGACACCACGCCCGGCTAATTTTTGCATTGGTAGTAGAGACGGGGTTTCACCATATTGTCCAGGCTAGTCTGGAACTACTGACCTCAGGCGATATGCCTGCCTCGGCCTCCCAAAGTGCTGGGAATCACAGGCATGAGTCACCACACCCAGTCTATTTTTTACGCTAGTCTATGTCTTACTATATTTTTAAACTTAAGCCTTATTGAGAATATGATCTTTAAGGGCTGTTTAACATTTCATCAGTTTCATAAAGTATTCTATTATAGGTCTCATTACTTACTCCACTACTGTTTAAAATTTCTAAACCAAAATAAAATTCTAAGGACCCCCAGCCATCTGAATGGACTTCCTCCTCAGCCAGGGCTCTTCTAAATTTAACCTGAGAGACTTTCAGGCCATGACGGGAAGTGGGAGTCAGACATGCTTCATTATACCTCTCTGGCATTAACATCAACAGAGACTTCAAGTCTGATAAGAAACATGTAACAACCAATTCTCTTTGAAGCCTGCTACCTGAGGTTTCATCTGCAAATCAGAACTTTGGTCTCCACAACTGAAAGGAGCTGGGCACATTCCTCAGCCCCGGGCTCAAAACTCCCTGAGCCTAGCACAAACACATCCCATCCTCCCATCCCACCACCATATATCTCTCAAACTCCCTGAGCTATAGGGCCAGTACAAACACCACCTGGAAAGTCTCCGATAAGGAGACAGCCGTTCAAGGTTACTGAAAGCGCAGGAATTTCTTTGTTCCCCTACAACTTTCGGGCTATAAAAAGCAAACGCTCGCATTGTTCGGGGCCCTCTTGCATACTGTGTAAAGGAGGGACCAAGTTCGAACTTGTAGTAAAGATCCTTGCCGCTTGGCTTTGACTCTGGACTCTGGTGGTCTTCTTTGGGGAACAAACAGTCTGGGCATAACATCTGGGGGCCCGTCCGGGATTCCCCAAGCCCACCAGACCCCTGGTCAACGGATCTGCTAGGATCGATCTACTGATAGGTGAGCTGGCTCGTCTCTGTTTGTCTGTCTGTGTCTGTGTGTCTGTTCTGAATCTGAATCTCTGACTCGCGAGGTCTGAAACTGAGGCTGGCACAGTCCTGGCGGACGCGCTATAGGACAGCCAGTGGAGACCGGTGGGAGACGTCCCCTGGCTCTCTTCTGATTTAAATTGCGATCTGAGTTGCCGGAGCGGGTTCGCGATCCGGGCAACAGTCTGAATTGCCCCGGTCCCCGGGTGCGCGCCTGCCGTCTGAATTGCCCCGGTCCCCGGGTGCGCGCCTGCCGTCTGAATTGCCCCGGTCCCCGGGTGCGCGCCTGCTGTCTGAATTGCCCCGGTCCCCGGGCTCCCGGCTTCCGGCGCACGCTCGCGGCCCCGGTCCCCGGGCTCCCGGCTTCCGGCGCGCGCTCGCGGCCCCGGTCCCCGGGCTCCCGGCTTCCGGCGCGCGCTCGCGGCCCCGGTCCCCGGGCTCCCGGCTTCCGGCGCGCGCTCGCGGCCCCGGTCCCCGGGCTCCCGGCTTCCGGCGCGCGCTCGCGGCCCCGGTCCCCGGGCTCCCGGCTTCCGGCGCGCGCTCGCGGCCCCGGTCCCCGGGCTCCCGGCTTCCGGCGCGCGCTCCCGGCCCCGGTCCCCCGGGTTCCCGGCTTCCGGCGTGCTCCCGGCCCGGTCCCCGGGCTCCCGGCTTCCGGCGCCACACTTCCGGCCCGGTCCCCGGGCTCCCGGCTTCCGGCGCCACGCTCCCGGCCCGGTCCCCGGGCTCCCGGCTTCCGGCGCCACACTTCCGGCCCCGGTCCCCGGGCTCCCGGCTTCCGGTGCCACACTTCCGGCCCCGGTCCCGGGGCTCCCCGGCTTCCGGCGCCGCACTCCCAGCTAGCTATCAGTAATAAGTCAGATCAGATTTCCTCTATTGGAATTCTAACCCACATTCCTTTACAAAAAGAGACACAGAAAGTGAGACTGGAAAAAAAAAAAAATAAGTGAGAGAGAGACCATAGAGAAAAGAAAGGGGAGAAAACGGCAGATGTGGAGAGTCAGAGAAAGAGACTAAGTATAAAGAAAAAAGGACACGGGATGACAGAGAGACAGAGAGAGAAAGCGCGCGCGAATAAAATAAAAACTTAAAGAAAAGACCCTGTAAGTATGTCAATCAAAAATTTAGACAGAAACGGAAAAATTAAAAAGAGAGATAGAGGGACGGAGCAGGCGGAGGGGAGGCCGGCTCGCTGAAAGGGAAAGTAACTTTAAAAGGCTGGGGGGGCGGACGCGAGGGCACACTTCGCGGACTAGGCCCCCCCCCCCCCAGCCGCCTGACTCCACGGTGGCTTTACCCCTTCGGGAAATAAAACCCCCAGATGACACAGAAATCCCCAAGCTCCAGTACTGGCCATTCTCCACCAGTGATCTGTATAACTAAAAGGCTCAGAGTGCTCGGTTTTCAGACAACCCCAAAGATTTACTGGCTTTACTAGATAGTGTCATGTTCACCCACCAGCCCATTTGAGATGATTGTCAGCAGCTCCTCCGAATCTTGTTTACCACGGAGGAGCGAGAGGGAATACAGGTAAAAGCTGGAAAGCTGGTCCCGGGGGACGACAGTCAACCGACTGCTAACCCTGACCTCATAAACGTGACCTTTCCTCTGACCAGGCCGGCGTAGGACTACAACACGGCAGAAGGTAGGGGACGGCTACACCTTTATCGCCAGACTCTAATGGCAGGTCTCCGGGCAGCTGCTTGCAAGCCCACTAATTTGGCTAAAATATATTCTATTCGGCAAGAAAAGACAGAGAGCCCAGCCACCTACTTAAAAAAATTAATAAAAACTTTTAGACAGTACACCCCCATAGATCCAGAGGCTCCAGAAAGTCAAACAGCTGTTGTAATGTCTTTCATAAATCAGGCAGCCCCAGATATTAAAAAAAAACTCCAAAAACTAAAAGACTTGGAAGAAAAGCGGATTCAAAACCTCCTTCAGATAGCCCAGCAGGTTTATAATAACAGAGATACTCCAGAAAAAGGCAATTTAAGGCCACTAAAAAAATGACCAAGGTCCTGGCAGCAGTAGTACAGAAAGAACATCTACAGCCAGAGTACACCCAACCTAGGCGGCCCCCCCCCCCAGGCATGATAATCTGAAAAAAAAAAAAGACCAATGTGCCTACTGCAAGGAGGCTGGCCACTGGGTAAGAGACTGCCTCGCTACTGCCCAACCCGGACCTGGACGCCCCACTCCATGACTGCACCAAGATACTAGCTCAGGTGCACGGAGTTCGAGAAGACCTGCAGGATCGCCCACTTCCTGACGCCGACCTCGTCTGGTTCACTGATGGGAGCAGCTTCATGCATCAGGGCCAGAGGTACGCTGGAGCGGCAGTGACTTCAGAGACTAAGGTAATCTGGGCGGAACCCCTGCCCCCGGGGACATCGGCCCAAAAGGCCGAATTAATAGCGCTCACCCAAGCTCTTACCTTAGGGGCGGGGAAAAAGCTGACGGTATATACAGACAGCCGATATGCTTTTGCAACAGCACATATACATGGGGCCATTTACAGGGAGCGGGGGTTACTGACGGCTAAAAAAAAAAAAATAAAAAACAAGCAAGAAATCCTAGCCCTGCTAACAGCCCTATGGAGGCCAGAAAAGTTAGCCATTGTGCATTGCCCAGGGCATCAGAAACTAACTACTCCAACTGCTCAAGGCAACTTTCTAGCGGACCAAACTACAAGAAAGGTGGCGAAGGCTCCCAGCCAACTCCTTACACTCCAGCTCCCTGACCCGGGCCCCCGGGACTTGCCATATTTCCCTGATTATTCAGAACAAGATCTCCAGTGAATTGACAAGCTTCCCCTGAAACAGATCCAGAATAGGTGGTGGACTGATACTAATGACCAAACCATCCTACCAGAAAAATTAGGACAACAAGTGTTAGAACACATCCACCGAACCACCCACCTGGGTGCTCGGCGGATGATAGACCTGATCAGACGCTCTAAGCTCAAATTCAGACATACAGCCAAGATGGCCAGCAACATCGTGACAAGTTGCAAAGTCTGCCAGCTTAACAACGCCTACCCCCAATCCCAGGCTGCAACGGGAACAAGGCTCAGGGGAACCAGGCCCGGTATCTACTGAGAAGTAGATTTTACTGAGATAAAGCCAGGAAAATACGGGTATCGGTACTTACTTGTCTTTGTAGACACTTTTTCAGGGTGGACTGAAGCATTCCCCACCAAGAAAGAGACTGCTCAGGTTGTAGCAAAGAAAATCCTGGAAAATATCCTCCCCAGGTATGGCTTCCCCGTCCAGATAGGGTCAGATAATGGGCCGGCCTTCGTCGCTAAGGTAAGTCAGGATTTGGCTTCCATCCTTGGGGCAAATTGGAAACTACATTGCGCTTACAGGCCCCAGAGTTCAGGACAGGTAAAGAGAATGAATCGGACCTTAAAAGAGACCTTAACTAAATTGACTATAGAGACTGGCGCTAATTGGGTGGTCCTTCTCCCCTACGCTCTGTTCCGGGCCCGTAACACCCCTTACAGACTAGGCCTTACTCCTTATAAAATTATGTATGGCAGACCCCCACCCTTAGTTCCCGGCCTAAAAGATGATCTGCTCAAGTCCGAAACAGAAAATGTCTCTGAACTCTTGTTTTCCCTACAAGCCTTGCAGAAAATTCATCAAGAAATCTGGCCCAAGCTGAAAGAACTATATGAGACCGGTCCCCCGCCGACACCCCATCCGTACCAGCCGGGAGACTGGGTCCTGGTCAAGCGACACCGACAAGAGACCCTAGAACCCAGGTGGAAAGGACCACTCCAGGTACTCCTAACCACACCCACCGCCCTAAAGGTAGAAGGCATCGCATCGTGGATCCACTACACCCACGTCAAGCCAGTGGACCCAACCTCTGATCTTCTGGGACCAATCACGGCGGCGGCTGAAGCACCGGACACGTGGACTGTGGACAGAGCTAGAAACAACCCCTTAAAACTCACCCTGCGCCGACAACATAGCTCACTGCAAACATGCAGTTAGGTAGTCTAACCCTAATGTTAGTCGCCCTAGTGGCCGCTGGAGAAATCACAAAACCAGCTCATAATCCCTTTGTCTGGAGATTCTGGCTTTATGAAAACCGAACCCACCCTGGGCAACCTCATAAGCCCGGAAAATTATTGGCCAGTGCTGATTGCCCTTCCTCAGGGTGCAACAGCCCAATTCTACTAAATTTTACCGGTTTTCAAATAGCCAAACCTATGACACCAATAATATGCTTTGAGTTTGATCAGACTAAATACAATTGTAAACACTATTGGTGGCACCAAAATGCTGGCTGTCCTTATAACTATTGTAACATCCACAGGCCCCGTTATTGGGGAGAGAGAAAACAGTTAGACCCTAAATGGCCCTTCTATCGTAGACGGGATAAAGACTTTCCATATACATGGATAGTTAGAGACCCCTGGAACTCCCGCTGGACCACACCTCAACATGGGGCTGTATACTACTCCCCCTCCTCCACATGGCCTAGCAGTCACCTCTATCTGTGGCGAGGCCTAGTGCAAGTACTGCCCCTGGTCCACGGGAATATCCAACGACAGGAAAACAGACTAACACAAGACTTACGTCCTTTCTCCTGGTTAAAGTTATTACAAGAAGGACTGGAACTTGCTAACCTTACAGGACTTCATAGCCTGTCTGGCTGCTTCCTGTGCGCCACTCTAGGGCGTCCACCGCTAACAGCTGTCCCTCTGCCATGGGGACCCTCTACCTTTGCCCAAGCTAACAACCTCCGAAACCACTCGTATGCTCCTATCCTGAACGTGCCCCTATACCTAAACCCTAGTCAGGAGAAGTTTCCCTACTGTTTCTCAGGAACCAATTCCAGCCTCTGCAGCATCACTGCAACGCCCCCTAATATTACCTTAAGGGCTCCATCAGGCATATTCTTCTGGTGTAATGGAACCTTATCTAAGAACCTACCTAGTCCTTCTGTTAATAACCTACTATGTCTCCCTGTCACATTAGTTCCCCGGTTGACTCTACTAACTGCTGGCGAGTTCTTAGGGTATACCGGTAACTGGACTAGTGCTGTTATTCACCCAGACCCTAGACCAAGACCTGCACGAGCCATATTTCTCCCCCTCATTGCAGGAATCTCCCTCACCGCATCCTTCATTGCGGCCGGACTGGCGGGGGGAGCCTTAGGTCACACCCTCATAAAAAGTAACAGGTTATACCAACAATTTGCCGTTGCTATGGAGGAGTCGGCTGAGTCCCTTGCCTCCCTTCAGCGGCAACTCACGTCCCTAGCTCAGGTAACCTTGCAAAACCGGAGGGCCCTAGACCTACTCACTGCAAAAAAAGGTGGTACATGTATATTTCTAAAAGAAGACTGTTGTTTCTACATAAATAAATCAGGACTTGTAGAGGACCGGGTCCAACAGTTACGCAAGTTAAGCACTGAAGTAAAAACACGGCAGTTTGCTTCAGCTGCAGACCAATGGTGGAATTCCTCTATGTTTTCTCTGTTAGCCCCCTTCCTTGGACCCCTGCTAAGTCTACTATTTCTGCTTACCGTAGGACCTTGTGTTGTTAACAAAATTTTACAATTTATTAGGGAGAGATTTGACACCGTACAACTCATGGTCCTCAGAGCCCAATACCAACCTGTAAACGCTGAAACAGAATCAGACTTATAAAACCCAAGATTGGCTCTAAAGATACCTGAAAAGAAGGGGGGAATGAAAGGAGCTGGGCACATTCCTCAGCCCCGGGCTCAAAACTCCCTGAGCCTAGCACAAACACATCCCATCCTCCCATCCCACCACCATATATCTCTCAAACTCCCTGAGCTATAGGGCCAGTACAAACACCACCTAGAAAGTCTCCGATAAGGAGACAGCCGTTCAAGGTTACTGAAAGCGCAGGAATTTCTTTGTTCCCCTACAACTTTCGGGCTATAAAAAGCAAACGCTCGCATTGTTCGGGGCCCTCTTGCATACTGTGTAAAGGAGGGACCAAGTTCGAACTTGTAGTAAAGATCCTTGCCGCTTGGCTTTGACTCTGAACTCTGGTGGTCTTCTTTGGGAAACAAACAGTCTGGGCATAACACAACCTCTTACCTTAACCCAGACACTCCTTTCTATTGATCCCAGGTCTTTAGAGAAACTCAACCAATTGTCAATCAGAAAATTTTTAAATGTACCTATAAGCTAGAAGCAACCCCCACCCCAACTCCCTTGAGTTTTGAGTTTTCCTGCCTTTCTGGATCAAACCAATGTATTTCTTAAATATATTTGTATTTAATTGAAGTCTCATGTCTCCCTAAAGTGTATAAAACCAAGCTGCACCCCAACCACCTTCGGCATATGTTCTCAGGACCTCCTGAGGGCTGTGTCACAGGCCATGGTCACTCATTTGTCTCAGAATAAATCTCTTCTCACAGAGTTTGACTCTTTTCGTTGACAATTTTAAATTGATAATTTCTGTTTTTGTTTGTTTATTTTGTTTTGTGAGATAGAGTCTCACTGTGTTGCCCAGACTGCAGTGCAGTGGTTGGATCTCTGCTCACTGCAACCTCCACCTCTCAGGTTCAAGTGATTCACCTGTCTCAGCCTCCCAAGTAGCTGGGATTACAGGCATCAGCCACCATGCCCAACTAATTTTTGTATTTTTAGTAGAGACTCGGTTTCACCATGTTGGCCAGTGCTGGGATTACAGGTGTGAGCCCCCATGCCTTTTTTTTTTTTTTTTGCAGACGGAATTTGCTTTGTCACCCAGGGTGGCGTGCAATGGCGTGATCTCTGCTCACTGCAACTTCCGCCTCCTGGGTTCAAGCCATTCTCCTGCCTCAGCCTCTGGAATAGCTGGGACTACAGGTGCACCCGTTGCCACACCTGGCGAATTTTTTTTTTTTTTTTTTTTTTTTAGTAGAGACAGGATTTCACCATGTTGCCCAGGCTGGTCTCCAACTCCTGAGCTCAGGCAATCCACCCGCCTCGGCCTCCCAAAGTGTTAGGATTACAGGCGTGTGTCACTGCGCCTGGCCGAAACTTTTACACTATAATAAATTACATGATAAAAATATCCTTACGAATGTGTATCTATGTTTGTAATAATAATCTTTCTTAAGACAAACTCCTAAAACAAACTTACTGGAATAAAAGGTGAATGGTTTTAATTATATGGTAAAAATATCCTTACAAATATGTATCTGTGTCTGTAACAAGAATCTTTCTTAAGTTCCTAAAAACAAAGTTACTGTATTAAAAGGTGAATGGTTTTAAAATTCATAATACATGATGATAATTTTTATTTTGAAAAAGTTATATTAACACTTCCAAGACTAACTTTTGGTATATAAGTCTAGGTAACTTGATTTGAGAAAATAGAATCAGGTTGCAGTTTTAATTTCCACTGCTTGGTTTACTAAGTTTTCCTGTGTGTGTGTAATAATAACTTTATTATTCATGCTCCTTACTTACTTGTTTAATGAGATTTGTCATTTCATTAAACTTTCTAATCCCTTTCCATGTTTAGAGTAACACTTTATGAGATGGAACAAGAAACACAACGGACGCCTACTTGAGGGTGGGGGGCAGAAGGAGGGTGAGGATCGAAAAACTACCTATTGGGTACTGTGCTCATTACTCGCGTGACCAAATAATCTGTACACCAAACTCATGTGATACATAATTTACCCATGTGACAAACCTGCACACATACCCCCGAACCTAAAATATAAGTTGGAAAAAAAGAATAACATTTTATGTATCATTTTGTTTTGATATATCATTTGCATTTCAATCTTGTGGATTTTCAGTTTTTATTGGTCAAATCCCATCTATATTTCTCATGTTGTAATTTTTTATTTCATGTTTAGAAAGTTTTTCCATTCTGAAATAAGATCAATGTTCAATATATTCATCTATTATTTTAATACTTTAATTTTAATACTTAATTAAACATGAAAGATTATTTTGGTAGGTAGAGTTGAGTAATGATACGTATACGTGATTTTTAAAAAATCAATATAAATGGTTATAATAAAAATTTGTGGATCTCTATTTGACCCCACCACTCCGATACTACCCACAAAAGGTGACAACTTTTAAGTGTTTATGTCTTTAGATCTAAACATTTCATTTTTCTAAATATGCTTTATACTGTTATTTCTTGATTAAATCAGTTTAAACAATTTCCTGTTATTATGAGTGAGAATTTTGCTGATCTAAATCATGTCCAATTACTCAAACTTTCTCTTGCAAATCCACTAATATTAGCAAGATGGATTCCAATGGCAATTCCTTCCATTAATACAAATAATATAAATATGAAAATTCATAATTTCCCCCTTTAATAATAGAGAGTATTTTATGACTCCTCACTCTCTGAGATAAGAACATTCAAGTTCCTCTACTTTCTTCTATCTCTCTTCTCTTTCTTCTACCCCCAACCTCTTTGATCTACTCTAATATTTGTGGAGTTCAGAGCAAGAATACAAATGGAGCCTCAAGTACTGTAAGTCTAAATATTTAAAAGGTATATATCAAGCTATAAATAAGCTGCTAAATGAAATATGTTCTGTTCTTTTACTTTGAGAAACATACCTTCCTGAGGACTAGAAATGTCAGGTTTGAATAGTACAACCTCTATGGAAAATGGTATGGGGATTTCTGGAAGCACCAAAAAGATAATACCATTCAATCCAACAATCCCACTAGTGGGTATAGACCCAAAAGAAAAGACATCATTGTATCAAAAAGACACCTGCACTTACATATTTATCACAATATGTTTATCACTTTTCACAATAGCGAAGATATCAAATCAACCTAAGAGTTCATCAACAGATGACTGGATAAAGGAAATGTGGTATATATATAGTGGAATACTATTCATCCATAAAAAAGAATGAAATATATTTTTGCAGCAACATGGGTAGAACTGGAGGACATTGTCTTAAGTGAAACAATTCAGAAACAGAAAGTCAGATGCCACATGTTCTCACTTGTAAGTGGGAGCTAAATAATATGTGCATATGGACAGAGAGAGAAATAATAGTCACTGGAGACTTGGAAGGGTGGTGGGGGTGAGGGATGAGAAATTAATGAGTGTGATATACACTATTTGGGTGATGGTTACACTAAAAGCCCAGACTTCACCACTACTTAATATATCTATATAACAAAACTGCAATTGTACCCCTTAAATCTATACAAAAAAAAAATAGATTTATCTGACTGTGCAAATCTAGATAGAAACAAGCTGCAACTATAAATAAAACTCAGATACTTTTCTAATGTAACTATTTGAAGAGAGTTAAAATCTAGATATAACAATTGATATAAGGCAAACTCACGATTCTCCTATGTAATGCCCAGTGAGGGTTAGAGGTATCCAAATGAGCAAAAGCAGTAACTGTGAGTCAGTGCTCAGACACTTCCCAGATATAAGTTTTTTCAGGGAGTAAAACAAAATTTGAGGGTGGTCAAGATGTATCCAAAAATACAAGATCAGATACTCCTCAATGTCATTTTCACCAGGAGTTAGAGAAAATCTGTATGTATCCAGGCAGTATTCATGAATAGAAAGTCAGATGCATCTCAAATGTAAGTTTTCACAGAACCTTTAGAGGGAATCTAGATGAAACAATGCAGTATATATTTGAAGAACTTCAGACTCACAAACACTTCTCAAATGTAACTCCCTAGTGAGAGAGCAAATCTGGATGAAACCAAGCAGTACGCACTAATAAAGCCTCATGTCCTTCTCAAATTAGTTTAACAGAAAGTTAAAACTCAACTAGCTAAGTCAGTCTTTATGGAGTAAATACTAGTTTTATCTACTTTTTATATATTGGGAAACTAAATCCTAGAGCAGTTAAGTGATTTTAATAAAGAGGCTGATGTAGGGCAGGTGAGCCCCAAAACTGGGGCTTAGCCTGGGAGGGGTCCTGGCTTTGCTCAGAAAAGAATTCAGGGGCAAGCCAGTGTGATTAGACAGCAACTTTTATTGAACCAGCAGTGCACAGCAGCAGCAAATGCACTGCTCCTTGTGGAGCAGGGCTACCCCATGGGCAGTGTGCCCAGAGCAGCAGCTCAGAGGCAGTCCCTCAGTCATACTTGTATCCACTTTTAGTTACGTACATAATGGGTAGATTATGCAGAAATTTCCAGAAAATGGTAACTTCTAGGTTGTCTGGTTTTTGCCATGGGAAGGTGTGGTAACTTCTGAATGTTGCTGTGGCAATGGTAAACTGACACAGCACATTGGTGGGTGTGTCTTACAGAAAGCTGCATCCACCCCCTCCCTGTCTTAGCTAGCCCTCAATTTGGTTCCCTGTCTGAGCCCCACCTCCGAAGTTGAGTCCCATCTCCTACCTCAATAACTTTAATCCAGTCAATCTGACTGTAAGCCTTCTCTCTTTACCACTGTGTGATACACCAACATCCCATTCTCTGTATTTGTTATTACAATCTAGTACTTTAACTCCAAATTATTGTCATTAATTACTATTTGTATATTAGGTAGTCACTTTTACGTTCGTGATTTTGAAAGTATTATTACTACTAATCAGGTTTATAAAGCTGATTTTATTCAAATGTAAGTTATTTACATTTAAATTATTTAAATTTAAATTATTTAAATCTTTTTGTTTAACTGACTTTAAGTTGGCTTCGTTTCATTATTTTGACTCGTAACTCATCTTTCAATGAATTTTAGGAAGAATCCATGAGTTGTATGCTTTGTTAATTATATATATTTGAAAATATCTTTTGGTCTCTAATATATAAATAAACAACTTGACTGTTTAATCCTGAGTCAAAATATTTTCTCCTCAAAGCTCAGTACCTAAAACTTTATTGTTTACTTCAATTTGTTGTTGCAGAGTAGTCATCTGAGGATTCTGTGGATTTTGTTATTACTATTGTTTCTTTCATAGTAACCTATTTTACTTTCTGGATATAAGTGGGATTTTAAATTTAATCTTACATGCAAAATTTTGCTTTTTATCAATTCAATTGTGTCTAAGAGAGAGTTTTATTTTTCAGCAAAAAGAATGGTGATTTTGTTTCTGATTTTATTTTTGTATTACAATTGTATTCTTTTATTCTTTGTTGTTGTTCATTTGTTTTGTTCCTGGAGAATTCTTATCATTCTTACATTAGACTTGTTTTCTGTGCTCCATGTTAGTCATCAGTTCATTGTTCTTCATTCTTTATTTTATTTTTGCATTTTAAGAAAATCTTCTAAAGCTTCTCAACTTATTTACTTAAAATAGTCATTTTCTTAAGTGAAAATTCTGTTTTGCTCTTTTAAGTGTTGCAAGTTGTTAGAGATTCTGTTTTCCAACAAAGTATTTCATTACCTTCTTGAAGAGGGGCAGGACTGCTCTAGTTTATGAGGTAAGTTATCAGTGGACTACAGATCCTTCTTCTCGGTCTAACCTCAACCTCCTTGTGTTTAAAGTTAGCTTCTCCCAGATTCTGGCCACAAGCTGTCAGTTTCAGTGTTTGATGGTAGTGTTAGGAGTTTCCATTTTCTTTCCCCACCTGCATCCTGACAGGTATATTAAGCTGAAAACCGTGCAACTCATGTGGCATTGTAAATCACAGCAACTGCCACCTTGCTCTTTTAAAGTGAAATTCACACAACATAAAATTAATCATTTTAAAGTAAATATCTCACTGACATTTAATACATTTGCGCGTTGTGCAACCACCACCTCTATCTAGTTCCAAAACATTTTCATCACTCCAAAATGAAACCCCACACCCATGGGGCAGTTACTCCATATGCCCTCCTCTTCCCAGCTGCTGGAAACCACCAACCTGCTTTCTGTCAGTGTGGAATTACCTATGCTGGATATGTCATTTAATATAAATGGAATCATAAAAGATGTGACCTTTTTGTCTGGCCTCTTTTGTTTAGCTTTTGAGGTTGATCCGTGCCATAGCATATATCAGAACTTCATTCCTTTTTATAGCTGAATAATACTCATATGTATATCATATGTATCATATTACAGGATTTTAAAAAGTCCATTCATTTGTTAATGGACATTTGGGTTGTTTTCATTGTTTCTACTTTTGACTATCGTGAATAGTGCTAGTATGAACATTCACGTACAATTATTTGTTTGAGTACATATTTTCATTTCTTTTTGAGCACATACCCAAAAGTGGAATTGCTGGGTCTTATAGTAATTCTATGTTTAATATTTAAAGGTATTGCCAAGTGTTTTTCATAGTAGCTGAATGTTTTACATTCTCACCACCAATGTACAAGAGTTCCACTTTCTTCACATCCTCACCAATATTTGTCTTCATTTTTAAAATGATAGCCATCCCAGTGGGTATGAAATGGTGTTATGTTATGGTTTCAATTTGCATTTCCCTGATGACTAATGATGGTGGACGTCTTTGCATTGCTTATTGGCCACTTGTTTATCTTCTTTGAAGATATGTCTACTCAAGTCCTTTTGCCATTTTTTAATTGAGTTGTTTGTCTTTTTGTTGTTCAGTTGTTGAGGAGTTTTTATGCATCTATGTTCATAAAATGAAAATTACATTATGTTCTATGTAATTTTCTTCTTTCTTGTAATGTCTGCTTGGTTTTCATATTAGCACAATGTTGACCTCATAGAATGAATTAGAAAGTGTTCCCTCTGCTGCCATATTGTGGAAGAGATTTCAGAGAGCTGGTATAATTTATTCCCTAAATGCTTGCTAGAATTTAACCCATCTGTGTCTTGTGCTTTCCTTTTTGGAAGATTATTAATTATTGCTTCAATTGCTTTAATATACATATACACCTATTTAGAGTGTCTATTTCTTTTTTATATGAGTTTTGCAGATTTTGTCTTTCAGGGAATAGGTCCATTTCATCTAAGTTATCAAACTTTGAGACATAGAGTTTTTCATAGTATTCTTTTATTAGCTTTTTACTATCTAGGGGAATCTGTAGTGATGGTCCCTCTTTCATTTCAGATATAAGAAATTTGTGTTTTTTCTCTTCTTTTCTTAGTTAGCCTGGAAAGATGTTTATCAAATGTATTGATCTTTTCAAATAACCAACCTTTGCTTTCATTGATTTTCTTAATTTCATATTCTCAATTTCATTGATTTCTGCTTTAAATTTACTTTTCTTATGCTTACTTTGGATTTTATTTTCTTTAAGTTTTCTAAAGTGAAATCTTAGATTTATGAATTGAAATCTTTTCTAATTCATGCATTCAATGTTATACATTTCCTTCTAAGCACTGCTTTTGCTATATTTCACACATTTTGATAATTTCTATTTTCATTTTCATTTAGTTCAAAATATTTTAAAATTTCTCCTGAGATTTTTTGTTTGATCAATCTGTTATTTGAAGTATTTTGATTAATCTCCAAGTATTTTGAGATTTTCCAGCTATCTCTCTAATATTTAGTTCTAAGTATTCTTCATATGTTCTGGATACTGAACTCTTATCAGAAGTATGATTTGCAAATATTTTTTCCATTGTATGGATTGTCTTTTCACTTTTTTGACAATGTTATTAAATATTTTCAATTTTGAAGTCTGATTTATTTTTTCTTCTGTTGTTTGTGCTTTTGGTGTCTTATCAAGGAATTTATTGTCAAATCTAATGTCATAAAAATTTACCCTTGTTGTTTCTTCTAAGAGTTTTATGGTTCTAGTTCTTACATTTAGGCCCTTAATGCATTTGGAATTAATTTTTAAGTATAATGTGAGGTAAAGTTTCAGCTTCATTCTTTTTCATGTAAATATCCAGTTGTCCTAGCACCACTAGTTGAAAAGACTGTTTTTCTCTCCTCTCAATAGTCTCGGTATTGTTGTTGAAAATCAGTTGACCACATATGTATAAATTTATTTTTGGACTGTTAAATCTATTGGTCTACATGTCTAGTCTTATGCCTTTACCATACTGCTTAGATTAGTGTAGTTTTGTGGTAAGTTTTAAAGTAAAAACATGTGAGTTGTTCAACTTTGATCTTCTTTTTCAATGTTTTGACTACTAAGGGCTTCTTATAATTTTATATGAATTTGAGGATTGAATTTTCCATTTCTACCCTGCCAAAAAAGGCCATTGAAATTTTGGCAGGAATTGCACTGAATCTGTAGATCACTTTAGGTAGTGTTGCCATCTTAAAGATACTGTCTTCCAGTTCATGAATGTGGTGGGTGGTCTATCCATTTAAGTCTTCTTTAAGTTCTTTCTGTAATGTTTTGTAGATTTCAGGGTACAAGTTTTGGAGTTCTTTTGTTAAATTTATTCATAAAAATTTCATTATTTTTGATATATAATAAATTATATTGTTTTCTAAATTTCTTTTTTGGATAGTCAATTGCTGGTGTGGACAGACATCAGTGCAACTGATTTTTCTGTGTTGATCTTGCAACCTGCAATTTTGCTGAATTTGTTTCTTAGCTTAGTAAATTTTTGTGGATTCTTTGAGATTTTCTATATATAGAACATGCCATCTTCAAGTAGAGAAAGTGTTGCTTCTTTTCCAATATGGGTGCTTTATATTTCTTTTTCTTGCTAAAGCATGCTGGGTAGAGCTTTCTGTACAAAGCTGAGAAGCAGCTGTGAAAGCAGACATACTTGTTGTATTCCTGGTCTTAGCAGGGAAACTTTCAGTTTTTACCATTGAGTATGTTGTTAACTGTGGGTTTTTCCTAAATGCTCTTTATCTAGTCAAGGAAGTTCCCTTGTATTCCTAGTTTTATGCATGTTCTTATCATAAACAGTTTTAGATTTTGTGAAATGCTTTTTCTATGTCAATTGAGATTATCATGTTTTTTTTTTTTTGTTTTTATCTATTAGTGTACTGTAGTACATTGATTTTTTAAACGTTAATCAACCTTCTATTCCTGGGATAATTCCCATTTGGTCATGGTGTATAATCGTTTCGTGCTCTTGCATTTAGTTTGCTAGTATTTTGTTGAGGATTTCTGCATCTATATTCATAAGGGATTTTGGTCTATAGTTCACTTTTCTTGTGGTGTCTTTGCTTAGCCTTGTGGGTAATTTTTGCCTCACAGAATGAATTAGGGTTATTCCCTCCTCTTCCACTTTTTTGAATAGTTTGAGAAAATTGATGTTAATTCTTCTTTAAGTGGTTGGTCACCTTTAAGTCATCTAGTTCTAGACTTTTCTTTGTTAGGAGACGTTTGATTGTTATTTCTTCTCAAGTCTCTTTTGGTAACTGTATGTTTCTAGTAATCTGTTTTCCATCTAGGGTACCTAATTTGATGTCTATTTGTTTATGGTCTTCTCTTATAATTCCTTTTTATTTCTGTAAAGTCAGTAGCGGTGTCACCACTTTCTTTTCTGATTTTAGTGATTTGCATTTTATTTCTTTTTTTCTTCGTCAGTCAATCTAGGTAAAATTTGGTCAGTTTCATTGATTACATTTGCTCTTAATTATAATACTTGTTTCTTCATCTCCATAAAATTTGTTTGTAATGAGAAGACTGTTAACCTGTTGGATATAATTATTATTTGAAATTACCCTTTGGTACCAGGTTGATTAATTTTTTTCAAGATTCATACATAAATAGGAAGCATTTCTCTTTGTTCCCTAAAATACTACAGAGATATTTGCTATCAGACATATTCTGACAATGTTATCTTGTTTATGAGGTCATACGGCTGAGCATTTTTTTTGTATATAATCTGCAATGACAAAAAAGAAGGAAAAAACAAACAAATAAACAAATAAAAACACCCATTTTCTTTGTCTTCTTATGATATTTAAGGGATCATTCTTCAGTTCAGTCACCATGTCACATATGGTGATAGAATCAGACAGGTCTGTGCTCCTGCCCAAACTCTACCACACAGCAACTATTTTATTTATCCAGTTAATTACAGCATATATTTGTGGTATAATGGTTAAATGCCTCACTCTTCAGAAGGGAATGCTTGGGTTCCAATCTTGACCTTCTCATGGCTAGATGTATACTCTTGGGTCAGTTAATAATCTCTTTCAGCATCAATTCCTTCACATGTAAAATATAAGCCTTAAAATTTGCTTACTTCAGAAGAATGAAGCCAGACTGCTATGTCTTGCCATATACAAAAATCAAATCAAAATAGATTAAAGGCTTAAACCTAAGACCTCAAACTGTGAAACTACTACAAGAAAAAGTTAAGAAAATTCTCCAGAACATCGGTCTGGGCAAAAATTTCTTGAGCATAGGCAACCAAAGCAAAAATGGGCAAATGGGATAACATCAAGTTAAAAAACTTCTGCACAATATAGAAAACAATCAGCAAAGTAAAGAGATAACCCACAGAATGAGAGAAAATATTTGCAAATTACCCATCTGATAAGGGATTAATAACTAGAATATATAAGGAGCTCAAACAACTCTATAGGAGAAAATCTAATAATCCAATAAAAAAATGGGCTAAAGATTTGAATAGACATTTCCCAGAAGAAGACATACAAATGGAAAACAGGCTTATGAAAAGGTGCTCAATATAATTGATCATAAAAGAAATGCAAATCAAAACGACAGTGAGATAACATCTCACCCCGGTTAAAATGGCTTATCCAAAAGACAGCAATAACAAATGCTGGCGAGGATTTGGAGGAAAGGGAACCCTTGTATACTGTTGGTGGGAATGTAAATTAGTACAACCACCATGGAGAACAGTTTAAAGGGATCCAGCAATCCCACTACTGGGTATATATCCAAAAGAAAGGAAATGAGTATACAGAAGAGATATCTGGACTCCCATGTTTGTTGAAGCTCTTTACACAGTAGCTAAGATTTGGAAGCAACCTAAGTATCCATCAACAGATAAGTGGATAAAGAAAAGATGGTGCATATACACAGTGGACTACTATTCAACCATAAAAATGATGAGATCTTGTCATTTGCAACAACTTGGATGGAACCGGAGATCATTATGTTAAGTGAAATAAGCCAGGCACAGAAACATCACATATTCTCACTTATTTGTGGGATCTAAAAATCAAAATAAGCCACGCGTGGTGCCTCATGCCTATAATCCCAGCACTTTGGGAGGCCGAGGTGGGTGGATCACCTGAGGTCAGGAGTTCAAAACCAGTCTTGCCAACATGATGAAACCCCGTCTCTACTAAAAATACAAAAATTAGCTGGGGGTGGTGGGAGGTGCCTGTAATCCCAGCTACTCAGGAGGCTGAGACAGGAGAATCACTTGAATCCCGGGAGGTGGAAGTTGCAGTGAGCCGAGATCACACCACTGTACTCCAGCCTGGGTGACAGAGAGAGACTCCGTCTCAAACAAAAACAAAAACAAAAAAATCAAACTCAAAACAATTGAACAAATGAAGATAAAGAGTTACAAGGATGGTTACCAGAGGCTGGGAGGGTAGTGAGGGGCTGGGGTGGAGGAAGGTGGAGATGGTTAATGGGCACAAAAAATAGAAAAAATGAATAAGATCTACTATCTGATAGCACAACAGGGTGAATATAGTCAATAATAATTGTACATTTTAAAATAAGTAAAAGTGTAATTGGATTGTGTATAACATGAAGGATAAATGCTTGAGGGGATGGATACCTCATTTTCCATAATGTGATTATTATACACTGCATGCCTGTATCAAAACACCCCATGTACTCTATAAATATATACACCTACTATGTACCTACAGAAATTCAATATTTTAAAAAATTGCTTCCTTCACAGAGCTTCATGTTCCTTAAATAAGATCTTCTACATAAAGTCCTTGACACAAAGAAGGGCTCAAAAAATATCTTTTGTTATTATTGTTTTTATCAACCATTAACAGCCTTGATGTACTTACACATAAGTTGGGAATAATAATAGTACCTGCCTCATAGCACTGGGAAGGGTTTTGGTTATCTATTGCTGTGTAACAAACCCACCCCAGCTTAGTGTTATAAAATGTACAGCATTTTTAGTGCTCCCAGGAGATGTGGGTCAGAAATTCAGGAAAGGCACAGTAGACAAGGCCTCAGCTAGGGAGACTTAAATGGCTGGGGCTGGAAAATTCTGAAGGTATGTTTGCTCACAGGACTGGCACCTACACTTGGTTTACTCAAAGGGTGGACTCAGATTCAGCTGTCCACTAAAGCTGGGGTCCCCAACTCCCAGGCCAGGAACCAGTACCTGTCTATTAGGAGCTGGGCTGCACATTAGGAACTGAGCGTCAGGTAAACAAGCATTATGGCCTGAGCTCCGCCTCCTATCAGATCAGTGGCGGCATCAGATTCTCATAGAAGCAGGAACCTGAAGTGAACTGTACATGCAAGTGATCTAGGTTGTGCACTGCTTATGAGAATCTAACTAATGCTTGATGATCTGAGGTGGAACAGTTTCATCCTGAAACCATCCCTCTCATCCATGAAAAAATTGCTCACGAAACCAGTCCCTGATGCCAAAATGTTGGGAACTGCTGCACTAGAGTGTCTACATGTGGTGTTCTCATGTGGCTTGGACTTCCCATTGAATGGGAGTTGGATTCTAAGAGGGGGCACTCCAATAGGGAGTATTTAACAAGACTGAGACTGAAGTTGTAAATATTCAGGGCCAGCCTCAGAAGACACGAGCATCCATGCTGCCACAATCAATTGGTTGCAAGTCGGTCACTAAGGCCAATTCAGACTGAAAAGAAAGGACATTGATCCCACCCTTGATGGGGATAATGGCGATAGCACACTGATAACGTGCATGTAGGATGGGGGAATATATTGTGACCACCTTCAGAAATTACAATATGTCAGAAACAATGTGTGTAATTCACTTGACACAGTGCAGATTCACAGTAAGAATTCAATATAAGCTGTTATTATTGCTTTCATTATTGTATTAATCTGAATTACATACAAATCCCTACTTTTGATGGACTTATAGTCTAGTGAATGAAAAAATAATATAAGACAAGGCATATAATATGTTAACCATAATGGTTACAATGGGTTCTCAGAAGAAGGGATTGTTACTTCTCCCTGTGAGTGTAAGGAGAGTCTCATACTCAAGGAGTGCAGATTCATCCAAAGCAGTCAAAGAAGACTGCATATGCGAGGCTTTGGTGGGCCAGAAAGGAAGTCCCAGAGCAATTCTGGTTCCTGTTGTCAAACCTCAGGCAGGTCTTTCTCACCATGTTAGAGCCCCCAAGCTGGGAATTACTGGCTGGAGCAATGTTCAAAAAGTTGTCTGATTGATGCATATGCAATGAGATTTATAAACTGGGAATTCTTGCTTCTCTGGCCAGTGACAGAATCTATTTTAAGGCCAAAGAGACAACTCAAAATATTTGTCCTTATTTATCCAAAGACAAAACAGGAGGGTGAAAAAGCTCACTCTAACTGGTAAAGCCACCCTTGCAAGCAAGGAATGTCCACCTGGTAGTCAGGGAAGATGACTGGCAGGAGGATGCTGAGTGCAAAGCTTAGAAAGATTGTGGCAAAAAGAACAAAGACTCTGACAACTCTCTCCCTGTCTTATTCGTTCTTTGTGTTACAATTAACTGGATGTTTAACAGATCATCTTTCCATGATTTTCTATACCCACCAAAATAACAAGCTCTTAGGAAACCAGACATTTTGTCTTTGTAATTTCACTGTGTCAGACTCATTCTGGGTTCTCAAATACTTAACAAGGAAAGAAAGATCCTTTATCTTCCTGTCCAAAGACAAACCACAGCCTGTCTTTTATATTTTAATATCTAACAAGAACTTGCCATACTAGTTTCCCAATCCCCATATCACAGTGTTTGGGAAAAATAGCCAATACACAAAATGTCACATTTAAACGGTGTGTCAATGCGTGTGTGTGTGTATGTATGCATGTTTGTGTGTATGTATTACAGAAGAAACTCAGTGGAGAGATTGATGAAAACAGCCTCATCTAGATTTCCTTAATGAAATAGATGTCTGGCAGCATTTATCATAAAGCTAAGGTCTCCAGGAGTGAATTGGAAAGAAGGCACCCATCTTGATGTGCTTAGAGATAGTAATTATTCTTTTCTCTTCCCCCTACATGCATTCTCAGTGGGAGTCTCAGATGACTAAGGTGATGAAAAAATAGTTACACATGTTTTTCTTTTGCCCCTAAAGAGATATTCTGGGCTAGTTCCCTATTCTTTCAAATGAGTTTGGCTGGAGAAGGAAGGATTTTCTCGCATAGTGCTTGAGTTGTATGTTAAATTGTGTGCAGGAGGTTAGAACGGGGAGTACTAATATCATCTTTAAAGTAGTCTTAAAGGATTCCAAGACAGCTGCTCGGTAGTTTTGATGTGACATTCTTGAATATATTCTTTTCAAAAACCTTACATTAAAGTTTGCCAATGCATATAATTCTTTATACACGCTGGAATTCATTAAATATATAAATTGCCTTCTGGATCATTGCATTTTTATACCACCTACATGCACATTAATGCCTAATTTGAAGTCAATCTGTTTTGGAAAATGTCTTCTTCATTGTAAATTTTAATTGTCATTAGTTGTTGATGAGGGATTTAGAAAGAAAAAGTGGTCCATGGTGCCAAGGCAGATGTGCCTGTAAGTGTGGACCACTTTTGGAGCCAAGGCAGAAATGTCAAAATATAATTTCACCATATTCCATTTTCTGAGGAATCACCACATAATGGTGGGGGATATTTATGTTTCATGTCTGTATTTTATGAGGCATTGACAGAATGAGAGGTGGCCAGAAGAAAGAACAAATTTTCCTTGCAGAGGCAGCTATAAAAGAGTCAGGTACAGTGATTGCCCAGTGTATATAATTTTCCAGACTCTTCCAAAAGTCTGTTCTGCAGGCTATCTTACTCTATCTAACTAAATATAATTTCAAATATTGGTAAAATTTAGTGACTAGTCAAAAAGAAAGTTATCCTTAATTTGAAAATGTTATTTTGGCAAAATACCTCTCCTGTATTTAATCTAAATTTGTTGATAGGATTAACTTCTTTACCTTTGTTATGGCATGGATTCTACTTTGTGAAATCTTTATTTAAATAATTATTATTTTATTATAACTATTCTTTAATTAGTTATGTTTTATACCTTTCTTATGGCCTTGAGATTGTTGTTCTTTGTGTTATAATTAACTGGATGTTTAACATATCATCCTTCCATGATTTTCTATACCCACCAAAATAACAAGCTCTTAAGAAACCAGACATTGTGTCTTTGTAACTTCTCCTTGTAAGACTCATTCTGAGCTCTCAATAAATACTTAAGAAGTAAAGAAAGATCCTTTATTTTCCTGTCCAAAGACAAACTACAGCTTGTCTTTTATAATTTAATATTTAACAAGAACTTGCCATACCACTTTCCCAATCTCTACATCACATCACACAATTTTTCAGAAAATTATGTGATTAAAAATCAAATTCATATTATAGATCAAAAATATCTCTCTTTAAAAATGTAGGTTGAGGTCTTGACTTCCTGAGCAGTGGAGTGAGAATCTAGGTGAAGTCATTTTCTCTCTAAAATAATAAAAATTAAGGCAACACAACTAAAATCAACCATTTCAGACTCAGGGAGTTAACCAAAATCATGGATGAGGCTCAAAGTTGTATTTCCAATAGAGACTACCATGTCTTGGTAAGACAGTGAAGTCACAGCTGAACCTAGGTAAACAGTGAAGCCTGTGACAGTTAACTTGAGTTATTCTCATCTGGCCTTGCTACACTTCTCAGAGGCACAGGAACCAAAATCTGGCAGTTTTGCAAACAACAAAAAATATTTGACAGCATCTGGAGGTTTACTAAATGTATTATCCACAGAAAGCAGTCAAGATATTGTCCAAAGTTGCAGTTTCCTGGTAAGTCCGGATTTTCAGAGAGGGGGATTAAATGATTTGACTCAGAGCTCAGCTCAGGGAAATTGGTGGGGGACCTACCCCCAGGACATTACCTAAACAAGAACAAACTGCTGCCAACATCTCAGCTATCTAAAGTTGTGATCTCATTTGAGGTAAACTAGAGCCAGGATGAGAATTTAAAAGGAAATGCTGGACAATAAGACAGCCCTAGGGAACTCTGAAAAGTTCTAACATGTTCCTGGGGACATAAAATACTGTGCATATGTGTAAAGCTGTGTGCATGACCAGGAAAAGACCAGGGAAAGAAGGTAACATGCCCCCTGAGTGACCTTGAAGCCTTGCTGAAGTAAAAGTGAAAGCTAAGTCTGTCTTGTAAACTGCCCGAAATTTTAAGGCATGCCTTCTCACAGATAGCTTTGGCAATGGGTGAAAGACATACAGGCAAAGCATTTTAATAAAAAACTCTTTGGAGTGATCACTGGATTGACCACTAAATTATACAGTACTGACCCCGGTGGGACTTCTAGGAAACCAGGCTAAAAACTAAAAACAAGAAGTTATATTTTTTTTAAAATACAGGTGCAAATTCAGAGGCTACACAGTCCTGGATATGCAGAACTAATCCAGGAATGTCAAAAAATAAATACTCAACAACATGAAAAAGAACCACAGCAATAAAAAACCAGGAACAAATCAGCCATAGCAACAGATGTTGAGGAAAAAAGTAGAAGAATGTGGCACCAGAATTGTCATCATATATTAATTAATGTTCAAGTTTCAACAAAATTTTTTATAAGACATACAAAGAAAGAGGTGTGTTACATACACAGTAAAAAAGAAAAAGTAGCTATCATAAAATATTTTTAGTAGACTTAGACTTCAAATTAGTGATTAGAAATATTTTTTAAAATTAAAGAAAATCATATTTAAATAATTAAACAAAAATAGAACCACAAAGTCTCACCTAATACAAATAACAATAAAGATATAGAAATCATAATAAAAAAACTGATAGAAATCCTGGAATTGAAAGTTACTATAACTGAAATGATAAATTCACTAGACAATCTCAACAACAGATTTGAGCTGACAAAAGGAAAAATAAAGAAAGAATGAAGAAAAGTGAACACAGTCTGCAGGACATCATCAACAGTAACAATAAAAACATAATGAGAGCCTTAGAATATGAGAAAGGTAAAGGGGAAGAAATAATATTTGAAAAAGTTGTTACCAAAAATGTCTGTATTTAATGAATAATATTAATCTATACATTAAAGACTCTTGAACATTCACGAACTCCAGTAGACAAATTTATGGTCAAACTGACAGAAGTTACACACAAAAAGAAAATTTCAAAAGCAGCAAGAGGAAGCAACTTATGAACAAGTAAACATCAATAAAAGTAACAGATGATTCTCATGAAAAACATGGAGGCTAGAAATTTGAGGGGGGGTGTGTACAAAATGTTGAAAGAAAATGACTATCAAGCAAGAATGTACATCCGTCTAAATTCTTCTTCAACAGTGAAGGAAAATTTAGAACATTTCCAGATAAAGAAAAACTGAAATTGCCACTATTACAGCTCCCCATATGAAATCTGAAATGAATACTTAAGGTTGAAATGAAAGAAAACTGAACATTAATTTGAATCTACATGAAGAAATAAAAAAAAAAATTGGTAATGTTATCTACATATATGTGACCAATAACAATATAAATATTTTTCTGTATATAGCTCTTCTTCACCTATCAGTTTAAAAAGACAACTGTCCAGAACAATTATTAAAAAAAAAAAAACTGTGTTGGTGGGCTCATAAACATAAAAAGAAATAATCTCTGAGACAATAAGAAAAAAGAGAGGAAGAGAATAGTTTTTTGAAGCAGTTTTCATACACTATTAAAACTAATTTAGTATTAATTAAAATGAGATTTATATAAATTAATATGCCAATTGTAATCCATAGGGCAATACCTAAGAATATACAACAAATAACTAACTAACAAACAAACCATGAGAGTTCAAAAACTACAATGAACATTTTTATTTAACAAAATAAGACCATAATCAAGGAACAGAGAAACAAGAAAACAATTTAAAAAACCCATAACATATAGAAAACAAATAGCAAAACAGCAGATCTAAATTCTACTTTATTAGTAATCATATGAAATGTAAATGATTTTGACACCTAAATGCAGCAGAGATTGACAGAATACATAGATAATGCTATATGCTATTTTCAGGAGGCACACTTCAGAGTAAAAAAACACAAATAGGCCAACAATAAAAGGGTAGAAAAAAATATACAATGTAAGGAGTAACCAAAGCAGAAATGAAGTGCCTATATTAATACCATATGAAATAGAATTTATGGCAAAATTGATACTAGAGACAAAGAAGGATATTTTATAATGATAAGAGGGTCATTCCATGGAAGGTGCAGTGATTAGAAACATATGTGTACCTAATAACAGAGCCCTATATTACATGCAGCAAAAACTAACAGAATTGAATGGAGACATGGGCGATTCATCAATAACAGCTGGAGATGCCAATAGCCCATTTTTAATAGTGGGTAGGAGAATCACGCAGAAGATTAAACAGGAAATAGAAGACTTACCACTATAGACTAAATGACCTAACAGATATCTAAAGAACACACCCTGCAATGACAGCAAAGTATATATTTTTCTCAAGTGCATATGAAACATTCTCCAAAACAGACCACATGGTAGGCCACAAAACAAGTTTCACTACATTTGCAAAGACTGAAAGCATACAAAGTATCTTCTTTGGCCAAAATGGAATAAAATTAGAAATTTAAAAAAAATTTCCACTAATATGTGCAAATTAAACACTCCCTTAAATAACTAATAGGTCAAAGAAGAAATCACAAGGGAAACTAATTATGATTTAAATAAAAATAAAAACAAGACATGGGATACATTTATAGTAATACTTAAAGAAGAATCTATAACTATAAACATCTACTTTAAATGTAGAGTGGTCACAAATTAATAATCTAATTTTCCACCTAAGAAAGTTAGAAAAAGAAGAACCAACTAAACCCAAAGCAAAGGTTTAAGAAAATAATAAAGGTATAATGAAAATAAATAAAATAGAGAAAAGAAAATTGATGTGGAAATAAATAATGATAACAGGAATTGACAAACTTCTAGAAAGACTTATCAAGAAAAAAGACTTAAATTATTATGAAGGAGAATGAAAGATGGCCATCACTATTGACCTTACAGAAATAAAAAAGATAATAAGGGAATATGACCAAATGTATGCTAAATTAGATAATTTAAATATAGAAGCAACTGAAACTAACTCAGGAAGAAGCAAACTCTAAATAGACCTAAATAATAAGAAAAAGGATTAAATTAGTAATTTAAAAACTTTCAACAAAGGAAAGTTTGAACTCAGATGCCTTCGCAGGTGAGTGTTACCAAAAATTTAAAGAAGAATTAAGCAATCTTTTACAAGTTCCTCCAAGGAAGAGAAGATGAGTAACGTTTTTTAATTCATTCTATAATACTAAAACTAGACAAAGACATTATAAGCAAACTATAGAGCAATATCCTTATGAATTTAGATTCAAAAATTTTCAGGAAAATATCAGCAAAGCAAATTTACCACCATATAGAAAGGATTATACACCATGACCACCTGGAATTTGTATCAGGAATGCAAGGTTGGGTCAACCCACTCAATACACTATATTAATAGAATAAACTATAAAACCACATGATCGTCTCAACAGATATAGAAATAACATGTGAAGAAATCCAACACCTCTTTATGACAAAAAAAAAAAAAAAAAGCTCAACAAACTAGGAATTGAAGAGAATCTCCTCAATGTGATAAACGACATCTATGAAAAACCCACTGTTAATATCATGCTTAATGTGAAAGATTGGTTTCTTTTTTCTTTTTATGAGGAATAAGACAAGGATGTCCACTCATAACACGATTAATCATTGTATTGGAGATCTAGCCAGGGAAATTAGGCAAGAGAAAAAGTCAAAGACATTGAGATTGGGAAGGAAGAAGTAAAACTATTTTTATTTCCAGAGGACAGATGACATGATCTTATAGATAGAAGATTCCATGGAATTAAAAACAATAATAACCACCAACAAAAATAAAGGGAAATTTAGAACAAAAAAAGAGGTTCAGCAATGTGGCAGAATGAATGATTAATATACAAAAATCAATTGCATTTCTATGCACTAACAATAAATAATTCAAAATGATATTAGAGAGCAATCCCATTTAAATAGCAAGAAAAACAAGAAATATTTAAAAATAAATGTAATAAAAGTTCAAGACTCACACTGAAAACTATGAGAAATAATTCAAAGAAATTAAAGTTCTAAATAAATAGCATAACATCCCAAGTTTACGGATTAGAAGACTTAATGTTGTTAAGATTGCACACTCTCTACATTGATCTTCAGATTCAAGATTATCTGTGTCAAAATCCCTGAGTTGTTTTTGTTTGTTATAGAAATTGATAAGCTGGTTCCAAAAACCTTACAGAAATGCAAAGGACCCAGAATATCCAAAGCAATCTTGGAGAAGAACAAAGAAGGACTCACTTGTTCCATTTTAAAAACAATATACTTTAAAGCTATAATAATATACTGCAAAGCTATAGTAATAATGTGATTTTTTTTTTTTTTTTTTTGGTGTAAAGATTCACATATAGTTTGTTGTAATATAAATGAAAGTCCAGAAATTAGCCCTTGCTTTTATGGTCAATTGATATGCAGTAAGGATGTTAAGACAACTTAATGGGGGAAAGAATATTCTTTTCAAGTAATGGTGCTGGACAACTGTATATCCATATGTAAAATTGAACTTTTACCCTTTCCTCATACCATACACATAAATCAACCCAAAGTGGATCATATAACTATATGCAAGAGCTAAAGCTATAAAACTCCTTGATAAAATCAGGAGTACATCTTCACGACCTTGGGTTACACAATAGTTTATCTTATACGTCACCAAAAGCACAAGAGGCAAATGAGAAAATAGATAAACTGGACTTCATCAAAACTACAAAAAACTTTTGTTTACCAAAGGACGTGATTAACGCAGTGAAAATATAACTCGCACAATGAGAGAGTGTGGTTGGAAATTACATATCTGATAAGGGACTTGTATCCATTCTATCTAAAAAACTCTTACAATTCAACAATAAAAATACAATCAATTTAATTTAAAAAATAATCAAGGTTTGAATAAACATTTCTCCAAAGAAAATATGCAAATGTCAATAAACACATGAAAAGTTGCTTAATATAATTAACATTAATTTGCATTAAAGAAATGCAAATCAAAACCACAAGGAGATACCACATTACACTCACTAGGATGGCTAAAAGTAACACAATAAAAAGACAGAATACTCTGTGTTGATAAGGATGTGGAGAAATAGGACTCCTTATACATTGAGTTATAATAAGACTTGGCATTTCCACTCACAGGTATATGATAAATAGCAATGAAAGCATATGTCTGCAAAAAATCTTGCACATGATTATTCATAATAGCTAATGAGTCAGAATAACCTAAATGTTTGTCAACTGATAAATGCATACATAAAGTGTGTTATATATACATTCAATGGAATGCTATTCAGCCATACAAGGGAATGAAGTGTCGATAGATGCCACTATGTGAATGAACCTTGGAAACACACTAAATGCAAAAAGCCAGTCACAAAAGACTAACAATATATGGTTCCATTAACATAAAACACCCATAATCCATAGAAATTGAAGGTAGATTATTGATCGCCTGAGTGTGGGGTGGTGGGCGAAGGGAGGGATCAGGAATGAGGAACTACTACTAATATGCACAGGGTTTATTTTTGGAGAATTGAAAATATTCTAAAATTAGATCGTGGTGATGGTTGCACAACTCTATGAATACAGTTAGAAAGCACTAAGTCCACACTTTAAATTGGGTGGATTTCATCTGTAAAATACGTCTCAATAAGGCTGCACAAAATAAAAGAGGCTTCCTGGGAATAAAACCTTGACAACAAGCAGATTGATTCTATAAAGTACAAGTTACATCCTTACTGTTGTTGGTTTTCAGAAGTAATAATGACTTGTCCCTTGAGTTGAGATTTTATTTTGGGGCTGAATTCTATTTACTGTCCTGTTAACTGCTGTCTCCTTTTAATTTTTCAGGCTTGTTGGAAATCTGAAAGTCACAGGAAGGTGCAGTCCAAACAGTGGCAAGTGAGAGAAATAGAGTTTACATTTCCAATTTAAATTAACAACACACATATATAATTAATACGATTTGTGATCTTTGGGAGCAAATGAGATTATTTACACATTTGACTAGACAGTTTTGGAAAAACTCAAATTAGAATCCACATGGCCTCAAATAACTTCACACAGGAAACTGCAGAAATGAGTCAACTTTGCTAATCTGAGCGCTGAGCAGATCCTATCTAGAAAGATTGTGACTAGAAAGAAGCGTAAGAGCCAGTTAGATAGCTAATACCCCAAAAGTTTAGTCCTGGTTGGTTGCTGCTGGATAACAATCCAACTCCGATTTAGACGCATACACACCAACAAAATACCTAGACTCACAGATTCCATGGGTGAAGAATTTATTGTGGAAATGGCTTTTCTCTGCTCCACAATGTCCAGGGCTTCAGCTGGGTAGATTCAAAAGGCTGGAGGTGACTTCAATAACCGTAGGCTGTAGTCATCTGGAAGCCTCTTCATGGACATGTCTGGTTCCTGGGCTGGGAAGACTTGAAAGCTGAACTTCGTGCTGGGACTATTGGTTGGAGGACCTCATGTGGCATCTCCACGTGGCTTGGGCAACCTTCCAGCTTGGAGTTTCAGGGCTCCAAGACTGAATGTTTCAGCAGTGCCCTAGCTTCTGAAGGTATAATATATTATGTGTTTCCTCTAGTTTCTATTGTTTGAAGAAGTCACAAACTCAGTGAAATTCAAGGAGACAGAACAAAGGTCATCTCATCTTTATGGAAGAGATAAAGAATTTGTAGCCATGTTTTAAAACTGCTACATTCTTCAAGGGAGACAGCCATTCAAACAAAAAGACTAAATGACTAGGCATATTCTTGCTCTTTTGGGACAGAAATGATTGGACCTCACTAAGACCTATATGAAATACCACTCACATTTATATTATATAAATGTGGAGGTCTAAATTCCTCCACATTTATATTGTATTTGTGTTCCAGGTTCTCTGTTAAGAAATATTCACCTCCTCTGTTAAGAAATATTCACCTCCGTACATTAATAAACTGGCAAGTTTGTGAAAAGTCAGTATCCTGGGAGTTTGGTTGTGTGCATTGGTTCCCTGACTCAGAACCCTGGGGACCTTGAGACAAATGCACAGTAATTGAGGCCCCATGCCTGGAATCACTGTGGCCACGTAAAGGTTAGCTCAAATCAATTCCTGCTTGTTTTTATAAAAAATATTATTATAAAAGTTAAAGCTTAACTATCTTACATTTTTAATACCTTAAGAGTCACACAAATAGCCCGGAGAACTCCCATCACCCTGCTGATACTTACTCCTTCCCATCCTCCCAAAAGCCCCAGGGCTTTCTGTGAGAACACTCCAGCCTAAGAGCTGAGTTTGGCAGCCATTAAGTCATAAGCTGTTTTCTAAGAAGGACACCGTGACTGTGATTTCTGGCCCAAAGAGCTCAGTTTGAAATAGATGAGGTGTCTGGGGAAAGCTTCAGGGAAAAGAGAAATGAGTAGAAGGGCTCTGGGCTGCACCTCCTGACACCCTTCCCTTGACCTACCGCCCTGAGGAAGAGGTGGAGGTTTTGCTCCAGTGGCTCCACATTGGTCCCAGTATCGTCCAGTTGTTTGTGGATTTGGGATACCTTTTGATATATGTTGACTACTCTCACATTGCAATACCAAGTTCATTTCCACAGCATGTCTCTCCTTTGAATTATGCTGTCCCAAGTGGTGGAGAAACGTTATTTAAATTGAACTAAAACAACTCCACTCCTTGAGTTGCAGGCCAAGGTCTTTACAAGCCAAAAAAAAAAAAAAAAAAAAAAAAAAAAAAAAAAAAAAAAAAAGAAAAGAAAAGAAAAAGAAAGACAAAGAAAGAAAAAGAAAGCTCTTCCTAAGATGTAAAATGAAATGTGAAATGGTAGGAAAATTTGCAATGTTTCATTGTATGGTATTTCAAGGGAAGTCCAACATTTTCAAGCAACAAAAAGCTAATGCTTATGACCTGTGGTAGAAAAAGAGAAGTAAGAGAAAATCTGTGCAAACCACAAATCAAGGGTATTAGACCTTATCGTCCATAACAGTGCTTATTCTGGGAAAGTTTATTTTCCTCCATGATCATCAATTATTAAAATTTACTCTGCCCTCACAAGGCCACAACTAGGGGAGGGAAAGAGAACCCTTTTAAGTAATTGTCACTAATAAAGATTGCAAGGTGGTTGAGATGACTGGGGAAGAGGGGCAGCTGAGATGAAGCTAAAATAGGAAATCCCAAGGAAAAGAGGAAGGTCCAAGAAGAAGAGCATCAGGCAGAGGATGAGTCAGAATGCTGAGCAAGGAAGAGATCAAAGGCTCCAGCGCTTGCAAGATAAGAGTGCAGTTTCCATAAAACCTTGAGACATTGACATCACCTCTCTTTGGCTGTCTCCTCATCCATAAAACAATGATGAGACCATACCTGATGGGGCTGTCATGAGAATTGGGTTAGGTTGTGTGTGTCATGTGTTACATCAATACATATGTGATGCCTGGCAGCATGCAAGGTGCAAAATAAAACACACAATAAGTTGCACTTATTATTGTCGCTATTATTGTCACCATTGCCATTACATATTTCATTTCGGGAAATAAAATGTATTACTCCAAAGGGAAATTGATAATGTAGAGAATAAATATTGCAAAAAGAGGCCATGTCACTGGTGGGAGAGGGGAGGAAATAAAGAGACTGTGTCAGGCACATCTTGCGGGGTGCGGTGGCTCATGCCTGTAATCCCAGCATTTTGGGAGGTCGAGGCCAGAGGATCACTTGAGGTCAGGAGTTCAAGACCAGCTTGGTCAACATGGTGAAACCCTGTCTCTACTATAAACACACAAAAAATTAGCTGGGTGTGGTAGTGTGGGCCTGTGGTCCCAGCTACTTGGCAGGCTGAAATGGGAGAATCGCTTGAACCCTGAAGGCGGAGGTTACAGTGAGTTGAGATCACACCACTGCACTTCAGCCTGGGTGACAGAGTGAGACTCTGTTTCAAAAACAAAACACAACAAACACACACACACACACACACACACACACACACACACACAAAACGTTGCCCTTTCAACAGAAGCAACAACAAAGAATTTAGGTAAAATCAATGGATGAAACTCTCAGATGGGTATCCATGGTAGGCAGAATAATTCCTCGAAAGGACGCCACACCCTCATCCCTGAAACCTGTGTATATGTTATGTTACATGGCAAGAGGGACTCTGAAGATACGATGAAGATAATGGATCTTATAATGAGGAGACTACCTGGGATTATCTGGTTGGGCCCAATCTAATTACATGATTAATAGTGAAAGAGGGAGGCAGAAGAGTGGTTCAGAAAGATGAAATGTGAGAAAGACTCAACCTGCCAGCATTGTTGGCTTTGGAGATGGAGGAAAGAGACCAAAAGCTCAGGAATGCGTGGCCTCCAGAAGTGCGAATGCCTCTTAGTTTATAACCGGCAAGAAAATAGAGACCTTTGTCCCATAACCACAGGAACTGAACTCTCCCAACAGCCTGCAGAAACAGAAAAGAAAGTCTACCTCCGGAAAGGAATGCAGCTTGCTAATACCTTTATTCTAGTTTGGTGAGTCCTGTGCTGGACTCTCATCTGTACAGAACTGTAATATAATTAATGTATACTATTAAACTACTAAATTTTTGGTGATTTCTTATGGCAGCAACAGAAAACTAATACCTTATCCAAAAATAGGAGATTTTCCCTCAGAAAGCAGGGAATTCTGAGGAAGAGAATTAACATTTGGATATCTCCTATGATCCATACACTATTTTATTTTATTTCATTTTTTAAAACTCTAAATAACTTAGTGAGCCATTCATTATTGTTCCCATTTATGAATGTAAAAACAGGTTGAGTGGAAAACTAGGAAATAACACAACATTAAACTGGGTTGTTCCTGACTCCAAAGTTTATGGTGTGACCAGTTTATCACTCTATTTCTCCCATGCTTGAAATATTTAGGGGGAATTTTGTTGTGAAGATTACAGCATGGTGAGAGAGCTCACCTCACATGTTTCTTCAGATGTAGCTCTCAGACCTTAGTTTCCTCAGGATGATAGGTTTCTTAAACTTCCATAGAAAATTTGCCTTTTTACAGGTGAATATGTGACATATTACATTTTACCAATATACCTGAAGCTGACTTTCTCTTCCTCCATCCCCACATGTTGAAGCTGTGTTTATGGACTTGTAGGTAAGTATTCAAGAGGATTACAGTCAACTGTAAGAATGGAAGTGCACTGCTGACAACAGGAAATTCCTGCTTAATAATTTAACTCAGAACCTTTGAGGTTCACTAAACCTGGAAGAGCTCGAGGTGGGGAGGGATAGGTGACTGCATTTTTCCAATTGTATCTCTTGGCCGATTGGATCATTGGAACCGTTTCTTATTCTTACAGCTGGCCCATGTTACCTTTTTACCTGTAAGCAAGCCCACACCTGGGATTTTCTAAAAATAGCTGAGGAAGTCTGGTTCATTAAAACATCTTTCCAAAACACTAAAGGGGAACCCGGGGGATAAATACAAACCACAGGAGAAATGCAGGTATTCCTCCTGGAAAGCCAAACATTTGGGTTCATGCCCCTACCACCACTGTCCCAAGACAGGCCTGCTCTCTCCCCTCAGTGACTACTAGCAGGCCTTTTGTCTTGGTTTATGTCTTAATAAATGGTCTGACTCACATAATAAAACTAGGGAGCAGCTGAAAAGGGATCTTAACTTTTTCCTTAAAAATAATAGAAGACAGATCCCATCTCTCACCTCTTTATTCTGTCCTAAGACTTATTTTTTTCTTTCCTGGCTGGGCACACTGTCTCATGCCTGTAATCCTAGCACTTTGGGAGGCTGAAGCAAGAGGATCATCCCAGGCCAGAGTTTCAGACCAACAGTTTCAGACCAGCTTGAGAAACATAGTGAGAGCCTGTTTCTAAAAAAAAAAAATAGAAAATTAGCTGGGTGTGGTGGTGTGCCTATAGTCTCAGTTATTTGGGTGGCTGAGGCAAGAGGATCCCTTGAGCCCAGGAAGTCTTGGCTGCAGTGAGCCATGATCATGCCACCGCACTCCAGCCTGGGCAACAGAGTCACTCTGCTTCTAAACAACAAAAGAAATCCTTTTTTCTTTTCCTAAATGACTGATTTCAGGTGTCATTTCATCCTTTGAGTTAGATCCTGCTCTTACATAAATATTTATACAAAGTTTCCCAAAGCATGATATTCGTGTCCCTAGAAAGCCTCAAGATGATTTAAAATGGTACACAAATCCATACTTTTATTTTAATAATTATGTCATTATTTAAAATGTATAGTTATTTTAACATGCATGACAAAATTGTAACTAGTGCCTAAAATGATAATTTAACTGACTTGGATAACTTTTAAAGGGAGTTTAATTTAAGTAAAAACTACTTTTGCATTCATCCACGAAGAAGTGACTCTTATGAAGGTAATGACAGTAAAATAACAACAATAACGACTAGAAAACTCGGCAAAACAGATGAAACATCTGCTTTCAAACACTGGGCAATAGACAGGACTACCAGGAGGTAGTCCCATGGTAATCCTCCTGGTATTCTACCTGGGAGTAAGTTCTGGACCACCACACAGGGAGCAGAAACTCAAACAGAGCCTGGGGTCCCTCTGAGTTCACATGTCATAGATAAGAGTTTAAGAAGGATGAGGCAGTTAGAATTGGTGGGACAAAGTACCATAAAGCAAGGACTTAATTACACAGTGGAAAAGCTCCAAAAAGCTGAATTGAGTATTTGGCTGAATACAAATATATATATATATATATATATATATATTTTGAGACAGGGTCTCACTGTCACCCAGGCTGGAATGCAGTGACACAATCTCAGCTCACTGTAACCTCCGCCTCCCAGGCTCAAGTGATCCTCCCACCTCAGCCTCCCAAGTAGCTGGGACCACAGGCATGTGCAACTACCCTTGGCTAATTTCTAAATTTTTATAGAGATTGGATCTTCATATATTGCCCAGGTTGGTATCAAACTCCTGGGTTCAAGCAATCCTCCTGCCTCAGCCTACCAAAGTGCTGGGATTACAGGCATAAGCCAGTGTGCCCGACCTGAATACCAATTTTAATGTGCATATGGCAAAACTTTACAAGACCAAAGAACACTGCTAGGAAAATAACATAGACAGTGGACCTGTAAGATGAACAATTCCTAAATTTTGCACAGTTTGGAATCATTCAATATTTCACTACCCAGTGTGAAAAGGTTTTGGTGGATACATGGGGAATTTAGTGATGATCCCAGAAATATCATCCCATAGTAATGGGAATAAAGTAGCCTGATTAAGTCCCCAAGACCTGCCCTAGAAAAAGCTTAAAAATAAGATTCGAAAGGATTAAGCTACACTGTAAGTAGTTTACTGCCTTACAGAAAAAAGTAACACTCATTAGAGGAATACAACAAAATGCAGAGAACTAAAAAACAAAACCTACTATGTCTGATTGATAATCAATAAAAAATTGCCATATATATATAGAAACAGAAAATGTGACCCACATCTAGAAGAAAAATCTATCTGCCTACCTATCTATCTACCTATCTATCTGTATCTATCTATCTTATCTGTCTGTCATGAGAAATGGTGACAGACATTGCAGAATATAATATCAGTAGATTTGAAGACAAACAACATAAAAATAAAAACTGAATCATACAGAGGTTATAAACACTGATAAATAAAAGAGATTCCGTGAGTTGTGGTAAAATATCAAGCAATCTACCGTGTAGTAGGAATCATAAAAGGGAAAGAGGTAGAGTGAGGAACAGAAAAATATGTGAAAATATAAATAAAAATATAAATTTTGCAAATTTACAAAAACCATTAAGTCAGAGATCTAATAAAATTTATGAACCCTAAACAGGACATACACAAAGAAAATAACACCAAAGCACATCATAATCAAATTGCACATAACTAAGTATGAGGAGAAATTCCTAAGAGCAGCTAACAAGGAAAAAGACATTACATGCGCAGGACCAACATACAAATAACATATTTCTAGTCAGAAGCTGTATAAGCCAAAATACTATGAAGCAGCATTTTTAGTGTACTGAAAGTAAAAATAGAACTATTAATCTAGAATACTATACCCAGTATAAATATATTTCAAGTGTAAATGTGAAATATGAACATTTCCAGATTAAAAAAATTGCTTGGAGGAATTATTGCCAATAGACCTGTACTTCTAGAAATGTTAAAGAAAGTTAATTAGGCAAAGGAAAATGATATCAGATAAAAACTTGGATCTATACGAAGAAATAAAGAGCGTTACGAATAATAAATATGAAGGTAAGTATAAAAGACTTTATTCTTATTGTTAAAGCTTCTTTTGAAAATTTACTGTTTAAAGCAAAAAATAAGAAGATGAGAATGTATGGTGGGGTTTATAATATAGTGAAAGTGAAAGATATAAAAGCAATAGCACAAAGGATAGGAGAAGTAGAAGTATACCGTTATAAGATTGTTACATTATATGTGAAAAAAATGTATGATATTATTTGAAGGAAAGCTGCAGTAGGTTAAAGATGCATATTGCAAAACCTAGAGCAGCCATTAAGAAAATTAAAAGATGGTATAGTTAATTAGACAATGATAGAAATACAACTGAATCTTGAAAACTATTCAATTAATCCAGAAGAAAGTAAAAAAGAAAGAAAAAAAAAGAACAAAGAAGAAAACAAATAGAAACAAAATAGCAGATTTATTCTAGTAATGTCCATAATAATAATTGCTATTATCATTATTATTTTAGTGTAATTCCATTAGATGTAACTCATCTGAAAACTCATTAATAGGCAGAGATTATCAAATCAATTTACATAAAAATATTAAATTGGTGATACACAGGTGAGAAGATAAAGCTAAATTCATAAAGATAATATAATAACTAAGAATCTGGCAAACACTGTTTTAGTAAAATATAATAACTATAGCACTAATTTAATTAAAAATGCACACACAATGTTGGAGATTGGGGTTGAGAGTGTATGAGGGTTCCGTTCTCCAATAATATAGGGATAAAAATCATTACATTCAATTCAAATCTCATTTTATAAATGGCTATTTTCTGTAATGTCCTCCTCAAAAGGCTAGGAGTGGATCTAAGTAACCTATATATTATTAATAAATCTTCTGATTTAATTATTTATAAATTATATATTATTTCTTTTGAATATATTGATAATTTTAGCCAATACTACAAAATGGAGAAATAATGTCTATAATTTTACTATTTGCTATGTTTAGGACTTTTAATAGAAACATAAGTAATACTCCTGCATATTCTGTCTTATTAGATGTTTCAGATATGGAAACTGAGGTTCAAGTTGATTGAATGCCTGATTCCTGTTTTCATAGTGCTCACACGGCATAAATGAGGTCGTATATCTCTATTTCTAGATTGCAAATGCTGTCAACTTTCTTTCCCCGCTCCAAGTTCTGCTAGGCGTGGATTCATAATGAGTGTCCAGGCTCTCCTTAGCTTTCCTTCTTTTAGTGGTGCAAATATTTTAGATTTTTCCTTCCAGTTTTAGTATGTCCAGGCCAGCAGGTCCTCATCTCTTCAGTGCCTCATTAAGCCACACTCTTGTTCCCCTGGCATTCTGCTTCCCCAAATCCAATGTAGGAGCATGAAGACCTATGGAATCACCCCCTAGCCTTCCTTCCTGTGTCCCTGTTTGTAGGGGGGAGTGAATCAGGTGGTCTGGATTCAGAGCTGGTCTGGCCAGGTACTAACTATAAAACTTGAGGAAGTTACAGAACTACTCCAAGCCTGAACTTGTTCAGCAATAAAGGACATTACAATAGTGGAGGTCTCCCACAGGCGGAATTCATTGCTGTTGTGTAAAGCGCTTAGCAGAGTATCTACAATAAGACACACATCCTAAAAGTTGCTATTGTTTTTGTTACTGTTATTCTCACTAATGGATAAATAAGAAGAACCTTTAGTGTGAGTTCTTCCAGATTTTCATTCTGTTTCCAGTAAACTCTAGAGAGTCAGGAGTTTGCTGTGCATATGGGGCCCAGAGACACTTAGCCTGGTGCATACTGTAGCCAGCAGCCAAAGGTGACTACCCAGCCATTGAAATGAGGCTCATCTAAATGGAGGCGCACTTGAGTATAAAATACGGTACAGAAACGGAATGTAAACTACTTATTCATAATTTGATATTAATTACATGATGAAATAATACTGTTTTACATATGGGGTTAAACAGAATATATAACTAAAGTTAGTCCACTGTTATTTTTAGTTTTTTATTACAGCTACTAGAAAATTTAGAATTACATATGTGTCTCCCTGTTGTTTTTATGGGACAGTCTTCATCTAGTGTCCACTTCTTAAGTAATCAGGTCTACTGCAGGGTGAACTCGGTGCCACACACTGCAGGTAAAGACCTCCCAATCTGTTTAGAATTTCAAGGAAAAGTTCTAGGAAATCACAAGATTTCTATGAGTATTTAGGGACACAACTTATATTCAATTACACAGGGGTGAGCATATAGAAGTCAATAAAAGTTCACTAGTTTTGTTACTGTTACTATCTCTGTATTAAGTGGGAGGCTGTAGGATTATCTGTGCTTCAGAAGGGAGAATCATCTCACTTGCACACACAGCTGACGTGTTCCTAGACTCAGTGGCGTGCTCTGCACTCAGAGAAAACGGCTCCTGGAACTGCTGGTTCTGGAGGCAGCCTGGCCAGCAGCAGGACTGCGAAGCATCCATGCACTTGGGTCCATGGAAGCTAGCAGTGACAGCCTGTGTGAACCCAGTAACTCAGTGGTGGCAGGCAGGGTTACAGTTGAGAGTTTTGTGGCTTGCTGACCTGAGTGGTGCAGAGGATGGAAGTTTGTGGAAGGACCTTGGAGATGCCTGTCTTTTCACCACAAGACAGTTCTCTGAGAACTGACTGGCTTCTCTCTCTCATGTCTCACCCCCTACCGAGGTTTCTAGGGACCAAAGGGTCTCCCTGTGAGGGGCAGACCACTCGTGATTTATTTGAGGTTCTCCTGCCAAGTACTCTCAATGTTTAACAGGTTTCCACCAGAGCATCTCATCTTCCTTCCCCCTGTCTGTTTCTTCACTTCTCGGTATTAGATGCTAAATAGATTCGGATGAACAATTTGGCTCACTCGGCTCCTTCCTGGCCACTGCCTGTGTTACCTCCCCCACATAAAGCCTGAGCTGACAACATTGGAATTTATGAAAACCAGTAAGAAGTGAGGTATGCAGCGCAGCACTCACACGGAGCTGACTCTGAAGGGCTAAGCCCTCTATTTCCGGGCCAAATTGCACAAATAATAGGGCTAGGACCCTTGCAATTGCAAACAGCAAGTATGTGAAGGTAATTCAAAGAAAAGTAGTTTATGTGTCTTTGAAAAACTAGGATTGGAAGTGGGCTGTGGGGGCCATCTTCCCCTGTACCCCAGTGTAGCTCCAGAGTTCCCAGGGACCCTGGGACTGACTGGTCCCCCGTGTGATCCTTCACATCCCACCCTAGGATCTGGCTGAAGCTTGGGCTCCAAGGAGAACATATCCAGAGATTTCCTTGTATGGATTTCCCTCTGAGGTTTTAGTTGTGGAGGAGAAGAGAATCAATGTAAGCTTGGTAACCCTTTCCAGATCTCCACACGAGGCCTCCGTACTCCTGTTGTGCTTCGCAGAATCGCCTTCCCGGAGTAGGGATGTGGGGATGGTCTCTAGCCACAGGACGGAACTTCTGGGGTTTGTGTTTCACTGGTGGAATGTGGAGTGCCTTTGGGGCTCACAGGCACTGATCACAAGAGGCCAACCTGTTTTCTCAATCTCACTCGCTTGCCTCCAAGTTCTGTGTTCATAAGCTCCACAGAGCCCCTCTGCACACATGATTGGAAACATGCTCTTTTCAGCCTTGAAATCCAAAGGAAACAGAAATATGCCAAACTGCCATATGATTTCTGTTAAGTATATATACACACACATATATATGTGCCTGTATGTATATATATGCACGTGTATTATATCTATACATACACACCTACACACATGTATATATACATACACGCATGCATACACCTATTTATATATACACACATGCATTTATGCACATGCATAGATTATATATGTACTGTTCATGCCTACACATGCACACATGTATACACATACATGCATATATACACATACGTACATACGTATGTACCCATGCACACACTCACTACCTATTTCAGGCTCTCTATGGACTCACTGGCAGTGGCTGAGGCATACTGAAACCTGGACACAAAGTTCACTCGCTCCAGTTCCTCCTGGTGTGACTGCTCGGCTTTGAGAGCTGAGCAATGAAGATCCAACAGCTTCAGAGCCAGCCTGTGGTAGAGACGTTTGTCGTGTTGCATGAGAGAGACTGTGCTGAGAATGAAGCTTCCTGAGCAGAGAGCACTGCCCTGGCTAGCCTAGGACCTGGAGGTTTGAATGAAGCAGGCCAAGTCCTGGCCCCTCGTGGTGAGTGCTGTGCTGACCCTCAAATAAACTGTTGTGCTTCATTATTAGACACGTTTTTATTTGAAACCTCCAACTATTGCCATTCAAATGCTGTCCCTGAAAGGAAACAGATTGCAGGACAGGGTCACGGGGGGAGCCCCAAGAAAGTGCTCCCTGCTTTCTTCCTGCTCCAGCAGTGACGTATGTTCGCCTGTCAAAATGATGAGCTCCACAGTCAGAGACTTTGTGTATCACACCGAGGAATAATAACACTAAAAAGTACGTTTAAGAAAAGGGAAAAAATCAGATACCTTCCAAACAAGGGAAATTTGTGTAAAAGTGGAAATGATAATTGGAGATAACCTGGAGTTTGCGCAGTCTGCCAATCTTTGCCTTCTGGAACAGAATGCCTGCCAACAGCCAAGACCACGGGCACCCACAGTGCGTGCAGGTTGTCATCCTCTGAGTTCCTGGCACTGAGGGAAGCATTCATGTACAAAAGCTTCACTTCTCTCCTGAGCCTTCCCCTATTTGCCCAACCAATTATTTCCAGAGAAATTAGGCAAAACAACTCTGAAAATAATGCAAGAAGTTTGCTAAAATAATAGACTGAGATTGTATTGATCATATCCAGCTCTTTAAAGACACCGACATAGCCTTAAATACACCATTGAGGGTTTTGCAGAAAAATGAGTTTATTGGGTTAGAATCCAGCAACCGAGGTTAATGTACAATGTTTCAGAATCTGGTGCACTTTGTAATGGAGTAGAGGAGACGCCAGCCTGGCAGTCTTGGAATATAATATTTACACTTTCCAGAGAACAGTCAGTACCTGAAACTGGACTTTTATGTGGGGGCTGATCCTTCTTGTGGCCATGGCTCCCTCTTCTGAAGGCCTTAAAGAAGACAAAGCAGAAGTGTTAGTGTGACGAGTGGAGGTGAGTGTTGTGTTCATGCATGCATTAAGCAGCTCAAGTGGCATCATTCATATCCGTCAGTTTAGAGCAGCTCAGTCTACAACATATGACAGGGTATGCAATCAGCCCATAAATGTGTGCATAGGCATTATCAGATTACTTTATTTCCTTTAAACAAACTCACCTTAACCTTCAGGTGGAAGAGAGTCAATCTTCATTCTCACTGGCAGAGATGCCTAGTGCTCCCCACAATAGAATTTTCCTGCTCCTCATAACTGGGGCCATGTGACCAGACAGGGCCACAAACCACAAGCAAGAGTGCTGTGCACCGTTTCTGGGCTGAGGTAGTATGAAGTCTTGGCTCTGCCCTCCAACTATCTCTTTGCTGTCCCAGCAAGCTTCAAAACCATGCTTTCCAGATGGTGGTGGCCATAGAAGCAGGCCAACAGATCCACATCCAATTTTCTGGAAGCAACAAAGACATCTTTGTTGAGTGGAGCCTGGTTCATTTAGGAATTATTTACATTGCATAGCCCAGTGTATTACCTGCCTAATTGTGTCCTCGGGGCTCACGGGGTGGGAAAGACTTACAACATGACAGAGAAATGAGAAAAGGGCCCTCTCCATGTCACTCTGTTGTGGTGGCCACAGATCCGTTCATGGTCTAGTGTTTGTAATCCTTAGTTAATCCCACATAGTACTTAGGGGTCAGAAGTTCCACCTGCTGAGAGGAGCAAGGAACAAAAGGATGGTCACTACACACTTCAGCCTAGGGCTACGAGTGGTGGGCACAGGTAAGCCGATGCCGAATGATATGGTTTGGATCTGTGTTCTGCCCAAACTCCATCTTCAATACTAATAACCAGTGTTGGAGGTACGACCTGGTGGGAGGTGACTGGATCATGGGGGTGTATTTCTCATGAATGGTTTAGCACCATTCCTCTCGATACTGTCTTTGCCATACTAAGTTCTCATGAAACTTGGTTATTTAAAATTTTGTGGCATTTCCTCTCTCTCTCTCAACCTCTCTCCATCCTGCTCCTGCCATGTGAGACACCTGGACCTTCTTCACCTTCTGCCATGATTGGAAATTTCCTGAGGCCTCCCCAGAAGCAGAAGCCATTATAGTTCCTATACAGCCTGCAGAACCATGAGCCAATTAAACCTCTTTATAATTACCCAGTCTCAGGTATTTCTTTATAGCAATGCCAATATGGACTTATACACCAATACAGATGCAGTTCACTCCCAGGCACAAGCCCAGGGAGACATGGAGCGGATTACAGTGCAGTGATGCTGCCACTTTTAGGGTCTGGGGTGCTGTGGCCAGTCCGCTCCCAGCACAGAATGAGCAGCAGCAGAACGTCCTCAAAAGGGGAACAGGTTTTTCTCCTTTTGCCCACATGGCCCCAACTCCTTGCCTTTGAAGGATGGATAAAAAGACCTGGAGGAAAATGGAGCAAAATAACAGCCCTACTCCAAATTGATGTATAAACTTAATGTAATTTCTACCAGATTCCCAGCAATATTTTTTGCAGAGACAGACAAGCTTCTTCTACCTTTTATATGGAAAGTCAGAGGACCTAGAAGAGCTACAACAATCTTGAAAAAGACTGAAGTGCAAAAATAATTCAGTAATTAAGACAGCGTAGTACTGGCAGATGAATAGACACATAGATCAATGGGATAGAGAATCCAGAAATAATCACACTAAAAAAGCTAACTGATTTTTAACAGAGGTGCAAAAGCAGTTCAATGGAGAAAACGTAGCCTTTTCCATCACTGGTGTTGGTGCAATTGGACATCCATTAGCCAAAAAAAAAAAAAAAAAAAAAAAAAAAAAGAATCTCAACCTAAACCTCGCAACTTTTGTATAAGTTAACTCAACTCAAATGGATCATGGATACGGAAGGTAAACTTATCAATATTTCAGAAAAAGAAACTTAGGAGAAAATCTTCTGAACCTAAAGCTAGGTTAAGGGTTTTTAAACTTGAGACTAAAAGTACAACCTATACAGGGAAAAATTGATAAACTATATATAATAAAAATTTTTAAAGTTGTTCAGTGAAAGACCCCATGAAGAAAATGAAAAAAAAAAAAAAAACAAGCTACAAGTTGGGAGAAAATATTTGCAAACCACACATCTGACATACAATGTTTTAGAATACATAAAGATATCTCAAAATTCAACAGTAAAAAAAAATTTAATTAGAAAATGGAAAAAAAGGGAGAACATACATTTTACTGAAAAGGATATGTAGAGAGTAAATAAATACATGAAATTATGTTCAACATTATTAGTCATCAGGGAAATGCAAATTAAAACTACAATGAGATACCACTACACCCCTATCAGAATGGCTGAAGTCAGAAATAGTGATAACATCAAATGCTGGTGAGGATGTGGAGAAAGTGGATCATGCACTCGTTGTTGGTGGGAATGTAAAATGATCCAGTCATTCTGGAAAAGTTTGGCAGTTTCTTAAAACACTAACCATGCAAGTATCATATGGCTTAGCAATTACACTCTTGATTTTGTATCCCAAAGAAATGAAATCTTATGGTTCCACACAGGCATGCTTATGAATGTTTATAGCAGTTTTACTTGTAGTAGCCAAAATGAGACAACCCAGATGTCCTTTGTGCAGTGAGTGGTTAAACAAACTTGGGGACCTCCACGTGATGGACCATAGCTTAGCAATAGAAAGGAACAAACTCTTCATACATGCCACAACTTGGATGATCTCAAGGGAATTATGTTGAGTGATAAAGGTCAATCTCACATGGTTACGTATTGTATGATTCCATTTACATGATGGTCTCAAAATTTAAAAAAATATGACGATGGAGAACAATTTCACTAAATTGTTATCTAATTTGCCAGAGATTGAGGCTGTGAGAGAGGGGTGAATGTGACTTTAAAGAGATGATGCACTGTTTATATTGTAGCAGTGGGATGGTCCTGTGTATGGTGGTGGTAGGTACACAAATGTGCAGACATGGCAGAATGGCAGAGAACACACGCACACCCAGAAATGAAAGCGTGCAAAATGGTGAAATTGGAATAAGGTCTGTGGCCTCCATCACAGTCAGTGTCCTGGTTTTGATGCTGTATTGTAGCTGGGCAAGATGTTAACACTGAACAAAACTGAGTGAGGGGCACACAAGACTTTCCCGCACATTTTTTGCAACTTCCTGTGATTCTATAATTACTTTAAAATTAAAAAAATTTTAAAAATCTGGCAGACGTAGACCATGAACTTAAGCTCCTTGTTTTTCTTGTTTTTTGTTTTTTGTTTTTTTGACATGGAGTCTTGCTCTGCTGCCCAGGCTGGAATGCAGTGGCATGATCTCGGCTCACTGCAACCTCCACCTCCCAGGTTCAAGTGATTCTCCTGCCTCAGCCTCCCAAGTAGCTGAGACTACAGGCGCGTGCCACCAGGCCTGGCTAATTTTTTTTTTTTTTTTTTCGTATTTTTAGTAGAGACGGGGCTTCACTGTGTTAGCCAGGAGAGTCTCGATCTCCTGACCTTGTGATCCACCCGCCTTGGCCTCCCAAAGTGCTGGGATTACAGAATGCAGCAGGCTGCCTGCCAGCAGGGGCTGCCTTGCCTTTGAGTCTCCCTCATCCTCTGGGGAAGACCGTGAGTGGATGAAGGAGTGTAGCTCTGGCTGATCGACAACTCAGCCCAGTAGAAGCTCTTGGCTCTGAGGCTGGATGTGGAGTGCAGAATTATTTCATGCTTTATCATTTGTTCATTTGTTAAACAATGATCCAGCTAGTACCCACTGTGGTCCAGGCCTGTGCTGGGATTTGAGGCACTAAAGCCTGAACCCTGTCTGCAAGAGGGTCCTCTATTGCTCCTTCATAGAGCGTGACAAGTAAAAGTAGAGGTGAGCCAGTAGAGGTGAGTGTAGGAATCTCACACAAGGCCAAATAGCCCAGCTCACAGGCTCAGAAGCTGAGGTTGAAAACAAATAAAAATTCAATCAAGAGCAGGTAGTGTTTCAGGTGGAGAAGAGATCACATGCAAGACCAAGGGGTCCCTGGGTCTGCACTTTGCATGTAATCTCTTCTACAGCTGGCCTCCCCAGTATTCCCTGGCACCATGGTTTCCGTGAAGGGGACCCAGAAGCCTTGGGCATGAGGTGGGCTATACCCCAGGCAGAGAAGAGTCAGGTCTCAGACATGGCAGGATGGGGGCTGAGGATAGAGCAAGTTCAAAGAGAAAAGTAGGAAGCAGAGCCTGGAACAATTCCAGTACCAGAAGGAGACAAGGAGAGTGGCTTTTCAACAAGTGGTTGGCCGTGAGCTGGGCTCGCCAGAGGAGTGGGTCTGCAGCAGACTCCCGCGGATGTTGCTGCACCCACTTCTGGCCTGGTGAGAGCTTTGCAGTCAACTGCAGGCTTTGCATATCTCACAAATTAGTGGTACTGATTAATTAGCAGCCCTGCAGTGTGGTGCTTGAGGCCTCTGGTTCTGAAATTACATGGCTTGACTTCCAGTCCTGCTAGGACAAAAAATGATGACCTTGAGCAAGTTACTTAATGGCACAGATTCTCATTTTTTCACTCATACAATAAACATAATGTTAATACCTACTACATCATAGTACCATTGTGAAGATTACATAAGATCATGTAAGTAAAGGGCTTATCAGATCATCAAGCACATTCTAAGCACTTGTTACCTATAATTAATACTACAATTATCACTACACTGTTAGTATTGTTTTATTTTTCCTTGGCTCACTAACCCTGGAAATGTCCTCCACTGTGTTACTACAGCACGTCTCTCTGGAGAGGGGAGCTTTCCCCAGGTCAGGGTATGAACCCCTCCAATCCCCCAAGATAAATCAGGGCCCCAACCAGGCTTCAATGCAGACACCTCATAGAGGACTTTGCAGGCTCCCCTAGTGCAGGACTCAGGTGGCCAGTTATATCTTTGTAGTGTAACCCATTCTTTTCCTTCAACCTTTTTATGGGCTTGGGCACAAGTCAAGTCCTTCATCTCTCTTTCCTCGTGCAGCCCTTTCCTCACTCTCTGGAAGTGAGATGCCATAAAGAGGCATCCCCAGGGCACACTGAATCATGAGAGCATTCCGCAGCACTAGAGAACATCTTTTGATTTTTTCCAGGACCACATTTTTTTTTCTCCAGTTTTCTTCGTCTTCTGGTTGAAAGATTAAAAAAAATTGTGTGAAAACTTGTATGTATCTTTTTGAAGAGGTAAAACAGAACCAGCTGAACCTAATCAATTCGCAGAGATGCCATAAATGCTCACCAGGCTACAAAAGGGCGACCTCGCTGATACAGCAAAGGAGAAGTGAGAGCTACGATGAGAACATGGCAGCCCCTCGACTCCGGAATACACACCTCTCAAGCTCGCTTTGTGTTTATGCCTGTCAACTCTAGTGGCTGAGCTGATGATTAGAGAGAGGACTTTAAATGAGGCTCCCAGAGAGCCCAAGCCTCGGTCCAGGTGTCCCCTGGGAATTGGAGTTGCCTAGTGAAGGTGGAGGAGAAAAACGGACACCCTATCAGAGCCCAGGCCTTAGAGTGGGGACACAAAGGTTGATGCCACCCTTCTCTGCTTGGACTGTTGTCCTAACTACTCATGTAGTCCTGTCTTCACAGATTCCAGAGAATCGGGAGAAGTTGCACGTGCCTGGTTATGCCCTGAAGCTTTCCTCCTTAGGGTCTAACCTAAGCTTTCTCTGATTACCTCCAGATACAAATATTAAAAGATTGTTGTAAATGGGCACAGCAGATAAGTGGGACAAGTCCCACCTCTATCTCCTCTCATGCACAAAGTTATTGCCATTAATTGGTCATTGCATTAGTTTTTCCTTCTGGGCCCTGAGTAGGTCTTAGTCATCTCCCAGCCATTGAGTGAAGTTGGCAAACAAGGTGAAACAACTCTATCACGGCAGATCTTCTCTGGCCATCCCAATTTGTTAGTCCTAGAATCACCACTGATGTGGCATCAGATGGGCTTTTATTCACTGGTTTCCAAGGAGAATCTCCCAGAGAGTCTGAGGGAGTTGAGGAGAATCTGCACAAATGGTGACTAAGTGTTGAATCACTCCATGCTAGTCAGGTCTAATGTGGGCCACAGCCACAGCACTGTGATTTGTTCCATGGCCAAGAAGAATGAATCTGAGGCAATAAAGGGATCAGGACTCATACTTTCCATTTATTCTTGGAGACAGGGGACAGAGTTTAAATTGTATTTGTGTGGGTGCATGTGGTACATAAACTTCATTTTCCAGCATAGGTATAGGTCGATCTTGCTTTAAGAAACCTGGTCGATGAACAGAATTTCCACAGGACCCCCCACCCTAAATGTACTGATGAGGTCCTATTGAAACCTATCATTCACAATCCACTGACACATCATCTGAGCCACTGATGGGGGTTGCCAGCCTTCTACATTTTCCCTCTTCAGCATTGCTGGGAGTATCTTGGAGGTGTTTTCTGATAAGCTCATGACCAAATTCCCTCCCTCTGGGTGAGACCACTGCTTCTCCGACACCTCAGTTCTCAGCTGCTGCTTGTTGAGTACCAGAAAGCTCCTGCCTTGAGGAGAAAACTCTGACTTCTTGGAGTTTAGCGTTCCCTGAGACGCTGACATGATGCTCCCACTTCCCCTTGGGTCACTATAGTCCTCCTCCTGCTCTATCTGGTATAATAATTTCCTCCTAGGGATGTTAAGACTATGCCAAGAATCACCAAACTGTGGTGCCCTGGACTACAGAGGTGCCTTTCTGTGTGCACGCATGGGTATGGCAGGCACTGGGCTATGACACTCCAGCAACAAACACTGGGTTTTATGTAGCATAGCCTCTGCCCTGTGTTTGAAAAGGAGCTCCTGACCTGTCCCTGGGTCAACTTTGGAAAAGTTCTCTTCCAGGATTCTTTCCCCTTACAGAAAACATTAAGTCATCCCAACATATACAAGACATGTTCCACCTTCATAACTGACATGGGTTCTATTATAGTTCAAGGGTACTCTTTTGCCCCCATGGAAACAAACTTCTGTTGGTCCCATCAGTTTAGTTTGCTGAGCAATAGGAGATATGTGAATCTGAAAGTCAGGCTACAATGCCCAAATGTGAAAATTATAATTTAGAATAAAATACAAAAGTTTTGCCTTAAAATGTGTGTATCAAGAATGGTGGGTGGCAAATTATGGTAACTGAGAGAGTGGTGCTGAAGCCCTAAGTTTTGGTCACATTCTTACCTAAGTAAGAACCTGATCAAAAGAGGGGAATGTTTAAACAGAATTATGGGAGGCTATTGTTTTGAAATGAGCTGGTACACTAGGCCCCAACAGACCTGAGAAAATCAAAACAAAGTTTCATGCTGAATGCCAAATAATCAAATGGAAACTTTAAGAAAACAGATAGGCCTTAAAACAGACCAGATTTTGTATTTTTTATGTACCCAGGAGATTCCAGCACAAGGAGGCCCCCTCTACTGTAACCCTTACCAAAAAAAAAGAAAGAAAAACCTGAATTCCTTGTTCCCACCTTACAAAACATACTCCTCTTTCATTTCCTGGTAGGATTTCAGACCAAATCAGTACATTTACAATGGAGACAGAGTGATTTCAATGCCTAAAGTTTTGGTCAACCTCTTAAAATTGAGACATTGATCAAAAGTAGGAAATTATTAAATTAAGTTGAGTCTAAAACTGCCTCTTTACATTTTTCAGTTTGGCTTAAGTGTTTCTCTATACATAGTGCACTGTATTAGAATGAATGGTGTGTGGTAAGAGGAGCTCTGCTGACCTTCTTCTCATTGAAATTTAACTGGTGAAAATTATAAAAACAAAGCAATTAATGTGGTGAAACCCTATCTCTACTAAAAATAAAAAAATTAGCCGGACATGGTGGTGGGCGCCTGTAACTGCAGTTACTCAGGAGGCTGAGGCAGGAGAATTGCTTGAACCTGGAAGACTGAGGCTGCAGTGAGCGAAGATTGCACCATTACACTCCAGCTTGGGCAACAAGAATGAATCTCTATCTCAAAAAACAAAACGAATAAAAACAAAAAAACAATTTCACCTCTAAAAATTGTCTCAACAGCATGCAGCAAATGGAAAAACATTTACTTGAGAAAATCTAATACATCTTGATAAAAATAGCAAGATACTGACATTTGAACCATTTGAACCATGCTCCCATGTTCAGCCCACACTCAGCTTCCTGTGAAAAGAGCTCTACCCTAGGGACTTTACTGCAGATGCGTTCAGCCAAGAAGGCATAGGATCCCTCTCCTTCCAGTTTCCAGTCTATGACTTTGGCTTCCTGCAGAAAGAGGCAGAATACCAGCTTTTCTCATACCCCTCTTCTTGCAGGAGATCTATTTTGGGTGCATGTGGCTAAGAGGACTAGCATTTACTTTTTTCACCCAGCTCCCATTCATATAAAAGAAGTTCCACCCCAAGCATGGCAAGTCAAAATGTTGGGACTACTTTTGTCCATGACCCAGCTTGTTCAATGGATGAAGATTCCACAGCAGTAGGGGCAATCCTAGAAGACCATGGGCTACCATCTCTGACCAGTGACCACTCACAGAGCAGGATATCCCCTTGGGAAACATGGACTATTGTTCTTGCCCATATGTCCCACCCAATGGCACAGGGATTCTGTAGAGGAGAAGAGGCAAGCCTCAAGCATGGGTAGCTCCACAGTTGTTCCTGAGTGGACTGATTTTGTTTGGAAAAGAGTGCAAAGAATTTTATGCCTAAGGGTATTGTCAAAAACAATGGAGATCTTTGTGGAGAGCCACTAAGAGGGGACTTGTAGTTCCATGAGACTTGTAATAAGTGAAAAAGCAGAGAACAGCCAAGAGTCTAACAGAGAGAACCCAGAAAAGAAAGAGTGTAGAAAGATCCTCCTGGGATCATGGTCAAATCTATGTATTGGCAAGGCTATTCACATAGCCTTGTCTGCTTTCAGTTAGAAAAAAATTAGAGTAGGGAATGGGACAGAAACAGTACCCAAGTCACACACAAATTCATCAAAAAGGGACAGACGCTTCCCTGGCACATGACACTTAAGCACATGCTCTGACCAAAAACGGACTTAACCAAAAGCTATTGTGTTCCAGAGGAGACTCCTATAAAGCCAACCATAAAGAGAAAATCACATTTATCCTTTGAAGTCTGGAAGACTGTGTGCATTCCAAGGCCATGTCCTCTCAGGAGTAACTGAAGAGGAATATTTCAAACTACTAGTTCCTACTTGATCTTGGGAAAAAATTGTAACTTTCCTGAACTGTGAAAGCAATTTCCAAGCCAAATATACATCCATGGCAATGGGTAAAAATTTAATGACTAATGAGGGCTTAAGCACAACCTTTGACCAATAAGCAGCTTAATGCAGAGCCAGGGGTGACCACTAGGCTATATGATAAAAACTGGGGAGAAAGTTATGAGGATAGACAACAGAGGCTGCATACTGTAAGGCTAGGGGAAGAATAAACTTCACAGATTTAATTTAGACAAATCACTAAAAATCAACAAATGACTAGTGGGAGAGGGAACAAGCCTGGGTGTGGGTGTAACAGGAATGTAATCAGTTGGAATTTCTACAATGTATTGTCTAAAATGTCCAGTTGGAAACAAAAAGATTACAAGATATGCAAAGAAACAGGAATGTGTGACTCATAGATAGTAAAAAAGATAGTCAGTAGAGATTAGTTTTGAGGGAACCCAAGTGTTGGACTTAGTACACAAAGACATAAATTAGCTATTATAATATGTTCAAAGAACCAAAATAAATTGTTTAGAAATAAAGAAAATTATGGTGATGAAATCTTATCACACAGAGAATATCAACAAAGAAATAGAAGTTATGAAAAAAGAATTAAATGGGCTTTCTGAAATTGAAAAATAAAATAATTGAAATGAGAAATTTACTAGAGGAACTCATCAGTACATTTTAAACTGGCACAATCAGGAATAAGTGAATTTGAAGACAGAGCAATAAAGATTATGCAATCTGAAGAACACAAAGGAAAAAGGATAAAGAAAAACAGAATCTCAAAGAAATCTAACACCATTAGAAACAGCAATATATGTGTGATAAAATTACCATAAGGGAAGGAGAAATAGAATTTAAAAAATCAAAAACATGATGGCTGAAAACTTTCCAAGTTTGATGGAAAATATTAATCAGCACATCTAAGAAGTTCAACAAACAAAACGTTGGATACACACAGACATATTTACCCAGACATATCATAGTTGAAATTTGAAAGCCATATATAGAGAGAAATCTCAAAAGCATCAAGAGAAAAATGACTCATCATGCACAAAGGTACCCCAGTAAGATTAACAGCTGACTTCTCATCACAAACAACAAAGACCAGAAAATGGTGGAGTGATGTATTCAAAGTGTCTAAAGGAAAAACAACATAAACAACAAAAATTCCCTCTGTCTTACATCCAGCAAAACCAAAAACTATCTTTCAAAAATGATGTCAAAATAGACATTCTACAATAAACCAAAAGCGAGAGAATTCATTGCTAGCAGGCTTTTCTCAAGAGTAATTCTTCAGCCTGAATATAAGTGACACCAGACAGTAAATAGATTTCACATTTTAAAAAAATGAATGCTGATAATGGTAAATATAAAGACAATATAATGATATATTTTCCTTTTTTAAAAACTGACTTTAAAAGTAATTGCATCAAATAATATGTATAAATTTATATGTTGTTCCTATAATATATAGAAATGTAATATATTAATGGTAACAACCCAAAGAAGACAGTGGGAGCAAAACTGTATGGAAAAAGGAAGTGATACTAGATGGTAACTCAAATCCACAGAAATAATTAAACAGAGCCAAAAATGTAAATAAAATTTAATAAAACAAACTTTCTAAATGTATACTTTCCTTGTTTTCTTTCAGCTTATTTAAAAGACATAAGATTACATAAAATAACAATTATGGCAGTGTATTGTTGTGTTTGTCACCTGCATAGATGTTAGATGTGTGGTAATCATAGCACAAAAATAGTAGTGGAGGGGGATGTGGTTACATATGAATAAAACTTTTATATATTACTGGAACTAAGTTAATACACATTTGAAGTAGATTCTGATGAGTTAAGATGTATATTGTAAGCCCTAGAGCAACTATTAAGAAAATAACTGAAAGATATAGTAAAATCTCATTATTGGAATTAGTTATACTAGATAGTACAAAAAGAAGGTGGTAAATGAAAAACAGGGGTCTTTAAAAATCATGTGACATACACTACACTTGATAGTAGTCAAAAGGTCAGGAAGCAATTCATGTGACATATAGAAAATGAAAAGCTAAATGGCAGAGATAAATCCAACCATATCGCTAATACAATATTAAATGTGAATGGATTAAACAATCTAACCAAAGGGAAGAGATTATGACACTGGATTAAAAAATTGAAACCAAGACCCAAATATATGCTGTCTACATAAGCACTTAGATTCAATAACACAAATAAGTTAAAGTAAAAGGATAGAAGAGTGAGTAGAATGCAAATAGCAAACATAAAAGAGCCAGAGTGGTTATAACAATATCAGAGAGAATAGACCTTAAAATTAAAAAGTTGCTAGAGATACAGCGGGGCATGTATACTGACAAAAGTTCAATCCCTCAGGAAGATATAACACATATAAATATATACACACTCAAAAAAAGATCTACAAAATACATGAAGCAAAACCTGGTAGAATTTATGGAAAAATAGGAAATTCAGCCATAATAATTGGAAACTTTAATATCCCACTTTGGATAATGAATAGAATGACTAGTGATGATAAACAAGAACACAGAAGACTTGAACAACCATAAAGCAACTAGGTCTCGCAGACATGTATAAAACCCTCTACCTGATGAGAGCAGAATATACTTTCTTCTCAAGGTCTTATGCAACATTCTCTTGCATGTGGAGCCATAAAATCAGCCTTCATAGTTTAAAAAAATTGAAATCATGCAAAGCATTCTCTCAGACTGTAGTGAAATAAAGTTAGAGAAGGAAATTTGGGAAAGTTTCTAACATGTGGGATTAAACAACACACTCTCAAAATAACCAGTTTGTCAAAGAAGTCATAAAGGAAGTTAGAAAAGCCCTGAACTGGTAAGTTGGTAAGTCCTTGTCCAATAAGAGGAATCCTTTAAGGGCTCAATGGAGGAATGGGAAACAGGTCTTACCCCAGGAAAGCAAACACATCAGAGTAGAACAGAAAGGGGTCTCCCTGGGGCTCATACTGGGCAACTGCACAGGTTCCTGGCTTGCACAAAGAGCTGTCTTCAGAAAAATGGTAGAAAGAGAGGAACAGGTACAGGACTTCAGGAGAAGTCTGCACACAGTAAAACTATCCCTGTGGAAGTGGTGGACAGGTAACCTGACTCCTCCCATACTTCCTCCTGCCTCCTCCCATGGGGATGGTCTATAAAGGGTCTCTTCCAAGCCACCAACCTGAGGTCATATATGACTTCTCCTGCCTTTAATTTCATACAAATTTACAACTTTGTGGGCTTTTCTCAAGTCAAGTTGCATCTTTGGTTATCAATGGGAAACAATGTGCCTTTTCTGTAGCTAACTGATGCAAATCTAGCTCAGAATGGGGGTGAGAGATGGGGAGACAGGTGCTGGGCACAGTTAAGGGCAGCCCAGCTATCTAGAACCTTCTTTTGGACTTCCTTCAGGGTTTTGCAGCCTTGGCACTATTGGCATCTAGGCAAGATAATTACTTGTTGTAGGAGGTCTGGCCTGTGCATTGCGGGATATTTAGCATCATCCATGGTCTTTACCAACTACTTTCTAGTAACACCCAAATTCCCCATTGTGACAACCAAAAAGGTCTCCAGATATGAACACGTGTTTCCTTGGGGGCAAGATTGCCGCCAGGTGAATAGCACTGGGGGCTTTACTGTCAGACTAACCTGGGTTCAATTCCCTTAGCACCCCTCAGAAGCAGCATATTCCTGAGTCTGTTTCCCCCTCTATAAAGTAATAATGTTATTTCTGACCTCCTTGTGTTGTCTGGTGATGAAATGAGTAGGTAAATGTGAAGCACCTCATTTATGAGGGCACTTGGGGTGCCTCCCATTACCTCTCACCCGACTCTGCATCACAGCCACCTCTATTCCCCTGATCTATTCCCCCAGACCTGCCTATACCAGCTTTTCCTAGGCAGCCTGGACATTGGGCTGGGAATCTTGGGGTCATGAAATGTATGAGCTGGAAGGAGTTACGCAGGGTTCATGTAGATAACTCCTTCATTGTTCAGGTGGAGACAGGAATCTGAGGAGGGAGCAACCCTTCCACCTACGGGACAGTGCAGGGCAGAGAAAGTTTCTCAACAGCTTCCTGCTGTCTGGATGAGAGTCTCTTTGACTCACTCTTCTCCTTTTTTTTATACCCAGCATCCCACTATATTCTCCCAGGAACCCTGAACTATAAGGGAGCCGAGTAGGGATGAATGTCCCTATTTTATAGGGGAGGAAACCGTGGCCGAGAGAACTCAGGTCATCCCTCTAAATCACACAACCAGTTAGTGACAGAATCAGGACAAAACTCAACTCTGCTGGCCCCTAACTCTATTCCCTTTCCCGGATACCTGCAGAAAGAAGAAGTGTCAGTTTTAAGCCCGAGGCAGGGCATGTACGAGAGAGACGTTGGATCAGGCAACCTTATCATAAAATAATAATTCTGCACCAGTTGCTCATTAGAATCATCAAGGTAGACGAAAACAAAAAAGCAAAGACCTACGTAGTTTATTCCCTACACTATAATGTTCCACGCTGGGAATCTAGATGTGCAGCAGAGACAGGTACTTCTGGTGAAGACACCTCCGTCTGCAATAAGCAGGTAGCTCTTGAACATCGCACAGAGAGAGTGTTCACCCCGGGGATCTCATGGAGGGAAGTCTGCCAGTACCTGCATGTCCACCTCCTCTGGATCTCTCTTTCCTGGCAGAAGTGATTGGCAGTAACAGTGACTGGGCCGCAGAGCTTCCCTCTCACACAGTTACTGGGTATAAGAACTAGTGAAAGTTCAGAAAAATAATTTTCCTTCTACCCCAAATAATCTTTGTAAGAAAATGAATTGCCATGCAATTGATGTTTTTTATTATCTTTTTATTGGTTGGGTAGAATCTTTTTTTTCCTTTTGAATGCAGGGTCTTAAGTAATGAAAGAGTGAAAACTAATTTCCCTCTTCTTCCCATGGGATGCTCAGTGAGGCTTTGAATTCATGTCCTGGACTCCTTTTCCCCAATCCAAGTTAGCAGTTTTTGCACTTGGAAGATGTGGAAACATGGGGCCACATTCTCCCAAGAAATAGACCAGCTGCTGCCAATGCTGGATGCCTCCCCAAACAGCCACCTTCTTGCTGGTTCTCCAGGCAGGCTCCATGTGCTCCCACCCTGCGGTTTCAGTCCGTTACATTTTCTGTTCGATCTGTGTAAGCACTTGGATCAGTGGCTGCTTACCCAAAAGGATGTGTCTGAACAGTCTCAAAAGTGGAAAAAATGAATGATTTTGTGCTTCGAGGATAAAACATAGGTGTGGCAAACCTTGGGAGGGAGTTGGACTCCAAAAGATGAAGGACAAAGGGACTGCCAGTTCAAAATAGCAGGGCCAGGAACTTAGATGCCTGGATGCTGAGCCCTGCAGTGTTGTGAAGAGGGCAGCCACTGAGGCTGGCCTGGCAGGTGACCAGTGAAGGGGATCTACACCAGAGAACCAGACATGAGCATCTCTATGGCAGAGGAATGAATGGTTGACCAGAAAGTAGAGGTCCATCCCCAAACAACGCCAGGGAGGGTAGAGTGATCTTACCAACAAAATGACCAAGAATAAGGGATCTCCCAGATTCAATTGGACATAGACAATTATGTAAAAATTATGGTTTCTTATGGCTGTGTCAGAAAGCAATTCCTATGGTTCATCACATAAAACCACAAAACCATTCCCATCATTTTACCAATACATTTATTTATTTATTTATTTATTTATTTATTTTTAGACAGAGTCTCACTCTGTTGCCCAGGCTGGAGTACAGTGGTGTGATCTCCGCTCACTGCAACCTCTGTCTCCCAGGCTCAGGCGATTCTCCTGCCTCAGCGTCCCTAGTAGCTGGGATGCCCGACCACCATGCCTGGCTAACTTTTTTGTATTTTTAGTAGAGAGAGGGTTTCACCATGTTGGCCAGACTGGTTTCAAATTCCTAACCTCAAGTGATCCACCCACCTTGGCCTCCCAAAGTGCTAGGAATACAGGTGTGAGCCACCACACCTGGCTATTTTACCAAGACTTTTGACCCATGTTATTTCATTTGATCTCAAACATAGCTGGCATTCTTGCAATCGGTGAATGTCATCTTAATGCGGAAGAAGCTGGATCCTGAGAACGATCATGTAAGTACCTAGAATTCTCATTTTTACTCTCATTTTACAAGTGAGAATTCTGACACTCAGACAAAGTGATTTATCCAAAATCAAACAGCTCGTAAATGCTGAGGTTTGAAGCCAAATCCAGTTGCTTTCCAAACCTGCTCAACAAATGCAGAAAATAACCATCTCCTACTTAAGGCTTCAGTTCAGCATTCATCAAAAGGTTGTGGGCTTGAGTCCAAACAAGCCCACTGATTTGCTCTGTGAGTTTGAGTCCAGCATATCCCTTCTGTTAGAGAGGGCAGGCAAACTGCTCACTTGTTTACAACGTATCCACAGCAGGGAACATGGGAAGTGGTCAGAGAGCAAGCTTTGGTGGGGTGGAATCTTAGCTCTGTCACTTATTAGCTATGCACTTTTCAGCACATTTTTCAAAATTTCAGAGATTCTGTTTCCTCAGCTCTAAAGGGCTCTAATAATACAATCTTATGAGTTTGCTGTAAATATTATAAACCATGCTTCACAGCAGTAGGGACCCAGTACACACTCATTAAATAGCCTTATAGAAAGTAGTTGTTTTGCAACTTGAAGCCAGGAGCAAGGATAGTTTTCTAATTTTATTTGTTCCAGAAAGAGTTGGTAGCTCTTGGTTGTCAGTCGGACCTTTGTAGAGCTCAGTCATTACATGTAGTCAAAGAAGAGGATCTGCGATGCATCCAGGGCCTGAGTCTCTGTGAAGCCACAGAAGGGGATTCTAAGTGAACCTGGGGACTGTTAACATTGACACCCACTGAGGGATGTCCTCTGTGGTGAGCAAGCCCATTTAGAATGACGAAACCCGCAAAGCTTTGTTCTGCCCACAGTGCTTCATTAGGAAGAAAACATGACGACTTCATTTGAATGGAGGTTAATGGTAAACAGATGGGCTGGCAAGGCAAAGACCGCAAAACACTGTCTCCAAAAATGTAGTTATGTTTTGTAAACCCTGAATTCTGTTTTCACTTTACTCTCCAGTCCCTGTGAGTGTGAGCTGGGACTGAGGAAGATGGCTGAAAGGAAACAGAGCATGACCAGGGAATGTGTTTATGCTTCTGCAGAACTAAGTTATTTCCACTAGCTGCCCCCAGCAAGATAAAAATGAGACGCATGAGAAGAGAAAGAGGGCCAGAACATGGGCTTTGAAACTTATCTAAGAGGAATCTCTGTGGGGTGGGCTCTTGAAATCACTTCTGCTACAAGGTGATGACCCAATGAGAAAGAAAGGGAACACTTATCGAGCTAGTGTCTAGATACTCACTGTGCTAGATTTCACACACACAAACACACACACACACACAAACACACACACACACACCCCAAACAAAAATTTTATAATGTCAACCTCCTTCCAATCACACACACACACAATTTTATCATGTCAACCTCTTTCCAATCTCTCTCTCACACACACACACACATATCCCCAATTTTGTAATGTCAACCCCCTTCCCATTAGGGTAAATTCAGGCAATAGAGGGTTTTTGCATGTTTGTTTTCCATTTTATTTGTCTTTTTGTTTTCAGCTTTTGTTTTGTTTTGTTTTGTTTTGTTGGCAGACACCAAAATACTGTTGAGCTCTGAGCTCTGGGGCCAATCCAACTGGTTTGGAGGTAAACAGGGTTTAGAGCCTAGGAAATAAACAGAAATGACAGAAGACAGTGCACTCTGAGACTCTCCTAAACCTTCATAAAATTAGGTATGGCTCAATTGCATGAAAACTCATAAGTGAATGCAATTTTGTTTCTGGATTGATTGATGTAGGGACAAAACAGAGATAGCAAAATGGGAACCGAATGTAGCAGCATAAGAGTTTATATTTACGGCATTGGCAGAAATTGTGGGGAGGGATTTGACTTCCACAGGCTGTGGAATTGAGGTTTTAAATTAAGTAGAATAAAGCTGACTTATTTTATTTCATTAAAATTCACAAAAATACATATCTTGACTATTGTGAAAAAAGCGGCAATAAACAATAAATGGGATTAGAGATTATTAGTCCTATATTAGGAAATTGAAGATTAAAAGAATAAAGGAAAATAGAGCAAGTGGGAGAATCAGTATTTGAATCCAATTATTTTTCATTGGAAAATGTATGACTCACCAGAGCCACAAAACTACCTACTTTATTAGTTGGGAACATTGCCACATTGGAAGAGACATGACCACATGTGCATATTTTGTCCACGTTATAGAAGATACCGATGCTGATTTGGTCTACCTCCTAAGTTGCTTTCCTTTGAACACATTTAAAAAATTAACAACTATCTTTAAAAAAAAACCCTCACATGTACCCATTGCAAAAATAAAACTAAAATAAACTGAAAAGCACAAAAATAAATGTTAAAAAGTGCATCACACAAAATTCTACACAGAGACGGTACTGTTATCAAAGGTTGATGAATTTCATTAAAGTCCTCTTTTTATATAAACTAGATATTGATAAGCAGTCAAAATTAGCTAGATAGCCGGGCGCGGTGGCTCAAGCCTGTAATCCCAGCACTTTGGGAGGCCGAGGCGGGCGGATCACAAGGTCAGGAGATCGAGACCCCAGTGAAACCTCGTCTCCACTAAAAATACAAAAAATTAGCCGGGCGCGGTGGCGGGCGCCTGTAGTCCCAGCTACTCAGGAGGCTGAGGCAGGAGAATGGCGGGAACCCGGGAGGCGGAGCTTGCAGTGAGCCGAGATCGCGCCACTGCACTCCAGCCTGGGCAACAGCGTGAGACTCCGTCTCAAAAAAAAAAAAAAAAAAAAAAATTAGCTAGATAGATAGGATTTTATAACACTGATATAAAAGTTAAAGCTAGAGGAATTAAGTAAGATAAATAAATAAATGAAAAAGAGGAAGTCAAAATGTCCCTGTTTGCAGATAACATAATGTTACATATTGAAAAGCCTAAAGACTACCAAAAAACTGTAAGGACTGATAAACGAATTCAGTAAAGTTGTAGGATACAACATTAACATACAAAAATCAGTATCATTTCCATACCCAAAGGACAAACTAGCTTTCATGAAAAAGAAATCAAGAGGGTAATCCCACTTACAAGTTACCCCAAAATGGCTATTATCAAAAACACAAAAAATAACAAATGTTGGTAAGAATACAGAAAATGTGAAGAGAAAGGGGACCCCTATATATTGCTGGTGGGAGCCTAAACTCATACAGCTCCTACCACAGAGAGCAGTATGGAAGTCCTTCAAAAAACTACAAATAGAACTACCACATGATCCAGCAATCCCACTACTGAGAATTCATCTGAAGGAAGAAAATTGTTATATCTGAGAGGCATCTGCACCCCCATGTTTATTGCCTCATTATTCACAGTAGTCAAGATATGGAATCAACCTATGGATGAATTGATAAAGAAAATGAGATGTATGTACACTATGGAATACTATTCAGCCATTAAAAATAAAATCCTGTCATTAAGGCAACATGAATGGAACGGGAGGACATTATGTTGGGTAAAAAAAAGCCAGGAACAAAAAATTAAACTTCGCATATTCTCACTTAGATGTGGTAGTTAAAAAAAAAAGTAGATTTCATAGAAGCAAAAAGTAGAACAGAGGATACTAGAGGCTGGGAAGGAAAGGGAGACAGGGAGAGATTTATTAAATGATACAAAAATACAGTTATATAAGAGGAATACATTCTAGTGTTCTATACCATTACAGGATGACTATACTTACCAACAGTACGTTATAAAGCTTCAAATAGCTAGAAAGAGGATAGTGATGTTCTTAGCACAAAGAAATGATAAAGGTTTGAGATGATAGATATGCTAATTACCCTGATCTAATCACTGTACATTATATGTAGTAAAACATCACTATGTACCCCATGAATATATGTAATTATTGTCAATTTAAAAATAACATACAAATTTTAAAATAATTTAACTATATTAATTATGAAAATATAGATTAATCTAAAGAGATTAATCTATAGATTTATGCAATTTTGTTAAAAAGCCCAAACAGAATTTATTACAGATTTGATAAGCTCTGGAAATTTATAGACAAAAGCATATAGCCAAAATAACTAAAATATTTAGAAGAGAATAAAGTGGAAAATGTACTTTACCAAAAATAAAGACTTCTAAAGAATTTAGCAAAATACAGAACATGCCAATTGGGTCCAAAATTTTATAAACAAACATGCAATGGCTTATCTGTAAGGAAGAAATAAAACTGGAACCCATATCAGGCTGTATGCAATAGTCAATTTCAAGTGGATTAAAACTTAAATAATTTGTTTAAAAGTAGTCTCAATTTGGAAGAAAATATAGGAGGCTATATTTAACACCTGAGGTAGAGAAGGAAGGATTTCTTTTAGCAAACCACGAAGTTACAAGCCATAAAGGGAAATTTCGTAAATTTGCCTATGTTGTAATTGAAAACAGGTGAGACTTATTGCTATGGCAAAGAGAATGGCAAATGTTTTGCCCCCAAAACCAAGTTTACAACTGAACAAAATTGTCAAAAACAAACATTTCAGGCCTCTGGAGGGTGACCAAAGCAAAAAACAAATGGAGAGTTGTTTTTTTTTTTTTTTAATTATGCTTTAAGTTCTAGGGTACATGTGCATAACGTGCAGGTTTGTTACATATGTATACTTGTGCCATGTTGGTGTGCTGCACCCATCAACTCGTCAGCACCCATCAACTCGTCATTTACATCAGGTATAACTCCCAATGCAACCCCTCCCCGCCTCCCACCTCCCCATAATAGGCCCCGGTGTGTGATGTTCCCCTTCCCGAGTCCAAGTGATCTCATTGTTCAGTTCCCACCTATGAGTGAAAACATGTGGTGTTTGGTTTTCTGTTCTTGCGATAGTTTGCTAAGAATGATGGTTTCCAGCTGCATCCATGTCCCTACAAAGGACACAAACTCATCCCTTTTTTATGGCTGCATAGTATTCCATGGTGTATATGTGCCACATTTTCTTAATCCAGTCTGTCACTGATAGACATTTGGGTTGATTCTAAGTCTTTGCTATTGTGAATAGTGCCGTAGTGAACATACGTGTGCATGTTTCTTTATAGCAGCATGATTTATAATCCTTTGGGTATATACCCAGTAATGGGATGGCTGGGTCATATGGTACTTCTAGTTCTAGATCCTTGAGGAATCGCCATACTGTTTTCCATAATGGCTGAACTAGTTTACAATCCCACCAACAGTGTAAAAGTGTTCCTATTTCTCCACATCCTCTCCAGCACCTGTTGTTTCCTGACTTTTTAATGATTGCCATTCTAATTGGTGTGAGATGGTATTTCATTGTGGTTTTGATTTGCATTTCTCTGATGGCTAGTGATGATGAGCATTTTTTCATGTGTCTGTGGGAGATATTTTTTTAATGAAGATGTGCTGGAACTTCTGGTAAAAGTGATGGGATGGTTGGATGTGGTGGCTCACACCTGTAATCCCAGCACTTTAGGATGCCAAGGCAGGTGGATTGTTTGAGGTCAGGAGTTCAAGATCAGCCTGACCAATATGGTGAAACCCCGTCTCTACTAAAAATACACAAATTAGCTAGAACCTGGTGGCACATGCCTGTAATCCCAGCTCCTCGGGAGGCTGAGGCAGGATAATCACTTGAACCTGGGAGGTGGAGGTTGCAGTGAGCCGAGATGGTGACACGGTACTCCAGCCTGGCAACAGAGCAAGTCTCTGTCTGGAAAAAAACAAAACAAACAAACAAACAAAAATCAGTGGGAGTCTGAGGCTGCTTGTCAGGGTCTGCTCCCATTCCTCCTACTCCTAGCTCAGCTGCAGTAGTTTTACCAGGGTAGGGTTGGCCATGGAAACCAGCAATTTTGCTGCCAGAGGCGGCTCACTCAATTTGGAGTAGAGGGTGAAAACTCGTGGTTGATGGTGTTTTCAGTAAAATTAGAAAACTAGCAAAAATATAGGGGAAAACTTGTAACTCTGCTAGCCTAAGGTTGTTACTCCTGGTTGCAATGAGTGTCAAACCAGCCTGAAATTTAAGGGGAATACCTTAAAAATTAGAGAGTCATAGAAGGGTCAGATAAGCTCTATACACATCCTTGAAAGACTAGAAAACTATGCATGCACATGGGAGACCCTAGAGGGCCCAGGAGGATGTAAAAGCTAGGACAAAAGCCTGAGAACTGCCTGAGCTTTGAATGTGCTGCCCTTCCCACACACAGACCCATGTACAGAGGTTGGAAGCATTACACTCTACATGTCTCTAGGCATTTGAGGGCAGTCTCAATCATTGCTGATCCTTAAGTTATTCAGGCAACCCATAGGAAGCCATCATTGGTCACACATTGTCAGGGAGTCAGATCCATAGGTAAGTCCAGGCAAGTAATTAATCATAAACAAACAGAAAACTCTCAGACCAAAAACTTTCAGAATCCAGAATTGCTACAATATATTATGTAAAAGCTCCAATTTTCAACATCAACAAAATTATAAGATGTGAAAAAACAGGAAAGTGTGTCCCATACTCAGGAAAAAATAAAAGAAAAAAAAAAAACAGTCAATAGTAACTGATTCCAAGTGGTCCCCCATGTTGCTCTGGGCAGGCAGACTTTCGGCTGCTATATGTTAAAAGACAAAATAAATTTATGTTTACAGAATAAATGGAAAATATAATAATAACTGTATAAATTTGATATCTCCATAAAAAAAGACAAATTATAAAAAAGAAGCAAGTGGAAATTCTAATAACTGACGTAAAAATTCACAAACTCTTTAAACAGGGTAACTCCATAAGAGTATAAATTATAGAAAAAGAAAAAAGAAACATGGAAATTCTAAGAGCTGACATGAAAAACTCACTAAATGGTTTCAAAAGAATATTTGAAGTGAATTTCATGATTGGTAAATAGAAATTATCTGATGTAAAAAATGAAGAGAAAAATGCAGAAGAAACACGGACAGAGATTCAGAAACTGTGGGACAGTGTCAAACACTCCCTCCAGGTACGCGCAGAACCCTCCTCAGCACTCCTGAAAGGAGGCCCTCTCCCTGCCTATGGTAGTGGCATCCACTAGGGGCGCTCATGACTTCCAGACCAATGCTGCTGCAATTCCTCCATCCTTTTGTGGGTGTAGCAGGCACTTTCTCATGAATCACAAACTGCACTGTTGAACTTTATATAAAGGAACATTCTGTGGTAATCCTTTTTAAGGATATTTACCTACTTTTATTTCCTTTTCTTTGCCCTAGATTAGGCAAGACAGAGGTGTACTAAAGCATTGTGTGGTCTTTATTGGGTATTTGCCATTGATCTGTCCTTTCTGGTGCTTTAAGAGGGTGGAAAGAAAAGGCCACTTTACCATAAAGCCATCTATGGGCAGGTCTGAAATGGCGATGGTTGGGAAAGGACTCCATGAGGGAAAATAAACTGCTTTTTCTCTTCATTTCCTAAAAGAAATGTAGTTTTAATGTTTTACTATAGGGCTTACTTTTCTCAGCTCCTAGATCGCTAGCAAAGAATAAAATACTCAGAGCATTAAAAATATTTTAAAATATACAAGTTTTGTTACTCAATATAAAATGGATAATATTTATTTTTTAGGTAGAACATATTGGATTATTGTGCAAGCAGCATCATAACAGAGCTTAAGGTTTTTTTTTATAAAATAGGGAATATTTTTTCTATCATATCATGTAAGAAAGCACCAAACTAACTTTATTACAAAGTTTGTTATGGTAAAATTGGTTAGCCCCCAGATGAAAGTTGCACTTCAATGTAAATAATAGCATTGTTTATTTACACTTAAAAAAAAAAAAAAACACCATTTCACAGCTATAAGAATGACAAAAATATTTCAAAGTCTGACAATGCCAAGTATTGGCAAATAAATGTAGAAATGGGAACAGTCACACCCTAATATAGAACTATAAACAATTATAACCATTTGGAAAACAATATGGCAGTATCTAATAAATGAGAAACTAACTCATGGCTCTTGGCCTACCAATTCCTCTGCTGCTTACATAACTTGGAAAAACATCTGTATACATATTTAACTGAAACAAAAAAGAACTGGTACATCAACAAGATAAATTATAATTAAATTTTGGTGGACTCTTAAAGACAATGGTTCCCAACAATGAAAACAAATGATTTAGATCTATGATTATCAACAACCATAAATCTCATAATCATGCTAGTGAGTAACAAAAACAGGTTACAAAAATGTATGTATAGAATGATTCTGTTTAAAAATATACAAAACAAGATTATACACTCTGGAGACAAATACATATATGCGGTAAAATGTAAAAGAATAAAATGAAGGATAAATGCTACATTCAGAGCAGCAGTCACCTCTGGGAGAAGACAAGGATGTGTGCACAAAAGGACTCAATAATATTTGCAGTTTTTTTTAACCTGAATGATTAATATATAAATGTTTATTTTCGTTAATCTTTACATGTTTTGCAAACCTGAAACACTTCATACAATTTTTATAAAAGAAAATTCTCATTCAGTCCAATCACTAGGACAATTTGAAACAATGCTACTAAAAATATTAATAAAGCTGCAGTTTATGTGTAATATTGAAAGTACTGAGAACCCCAAAGTCTTAATGAACATCAAAAAATAAATAATTTCTAACACAGGGGGCGCCAAACACACCACTATCTTTTTACTTTGTTGTTTCATAGCATTGGGACTTCAGCTGACAAACGGAAATTCCCATCATTCTCTTTCAGAACATCACTTCCCAGAACTTCTGTGAGAGACTGTAAGGATATTGGTGTTTTTATTTAAACATTCAATGTTACACTATGACATATTTTCTATATCCTATAACAACATCATTTGTTATTTTATTAACTGGTGGTACCATTGAAGTCTTGAAAACAATGTGCTAAAAAATAGTAAATTTGGAATAGAATCTAACTGTAATTTATTAAGGAGACTAAGAATTGCAGTGACACTGTTAAGATGGTATGCTTCAAATATTAGAGATAATGAGAAAATAAACACTAGCATAAATGTATCATTTAGTTTACTAAATAGAATAGCACAGAATCATTAAGTTGCAATATATACCTTAAGTCATGTGGCTATCCCTCCCTGGCACCCCCTGACACACACATACGTTGACGACATTTGGGGCATAAAAGATGTGGCAACCCCAGACCTTCATTCCAATAAAGCAAAAAGTGGATGAAGAAGGGTGGGGGCTGAGCCGTTTGGATGGGGTATGCGTTCATTCATCATACCGTCTACCAATTTCTACTGCTTATCAGGGAATCTTGAACTTCAGCTTCAGTGAGAATTTCCTGTAGAACTTGTTAAAACACAGGTTGAGGGATCCCACCCCGGATTTTTGTTTCAAAAGGCCAGGAACAGAGCTTGAGAACTGGTATTTCTAACACGTTCCCAGGTGCTGCTCGTCTTTGTGAGCAATTGCTCATAGCAGTCTGTTCCACTCATCTACCTTTCCTGGCTTTCATCTGCCTTTCCTACACAATCTTTCTTGACATTCAGTTTGTGGCTCCTTGTCAAGATCATACAGTTAATAAGACAGAGTTTATAAATAATTTACCTTTTTAATGTATTAGCATTATAGTAATGCTATTTCAACTCATCAGTGTTTCAATGTACTTTCCTGAGTGGTAGGAAAAAGCAAAGTTATCCGCTATATTTCTGAGTAATCAGCCTGCACAAACTCCTGGGATCAGCTCTCACATAGTGAATGCTAATTGTGTGCACTGAGGAGTGGGAAGGATTAAGAATGCTGGGTTTGATGATATTAATACTCAATGTGCTCTGAGATATATCAGGGTATATTTGGAAATTTGTACAAGTAACTCAAGTTCTTTTTCTCATTGTAATTGGAGATAAGAATATTCCTCATAGACACCATTGAAGAAATTAAAGGAGACTGTGTGCTCATCTTGGAAATCAATACATATCAGTTTCCATTTCTCATCTCTTCTATCCTTCTCTGGTTGGAGTGGGGGGAATTCAGGGAAATATCATACAGGATGTTGCCTTAGAGGACAGGAAGGATTTGGGATGTGCTAATGTATTTATTTCCAAAGTATAGCTAGCATGGCTACTGAATTTTTTTGGTTAAATTTGAACGTAAATAGCTCCATGGGGCTAGTAGCTACGGTATTGGGGACTGCAGGCATAGAATTTAAGTAAGTCAGATAGGTCTAGATTCAAATCCTGGCTTCTCTAGCTCTAGGATCTTATGCAAATTACTTCGTGAGTGCAATCTACCCCACTCCCCCATATGGTTGCCATGATTAAGAAATAAGGTTATTAATGAAAAAAATGGAAGTACTCAGTAAATACCAACTGCTATTCTAGCACTAACTGCAAATGTGAATACTGATAAACTTTCTTCTTGAAACTGTTTCATGAAAGTTGATGAATTATGTGGAAATATTCCTCAATAAACTCTCTAAATTATAGGCAGCTGGTTGTGTGTGAAGCTTTGAGAGAGCCATCTCAGAACTTTGTCCTCTGATATTTAACACTGTTGAAATGTCTCTAAGCAACTGGATCCTGCATTTTGTGATAGTTTTGAAAAAATACCTGTTTTGTGTAGATTTATGACAAGGGTTAATACATGCAATAAAACTGGTTTTGCATTGAGCTCATTTAAGTACATGCTCATTCACTCATAACTGCTGAGCCAGGCCCTGCTAGGAAACTCACAAATTTATTATGTAGTATGAACCCACGTTCTCTACTGTTTGATTCCATGCACATGAGATTGCATTTGACATTGAAATAGATGGAACAACTGTCCTGAGAGCAGGAAGCTCCTTTAGGGTTTTGCCTCAGATCACTGGAATCATGTTGAGAGAGGTAATTGTTAGTCTATATGTCTCGGTTTCCTTATCTATCCAACTAAGAGGACAAAATACACCACAGTGCTGTCTGCTTTTCAGAACTATGGAGGTCATTCAACAAATCATGAGTTATATGCAGACTTAATGAAAATAAAGTGCATAATAGGAAAAGAAGGTACAATATATTTTATTCAACTCTCCCGTGTGGCCACGTGGATGGATTCTTCCCAAGAGAGCATAATAGTAGAGCATTTTAGTTGCAGATGTGGAATGAATGTAGCTTCTAGTTGAATATTTTCTCTGGCTTTGTCTATGTGAAGCACAGATGTTTTACAAATCATCTTTATATTAAGGCTGAGATAACCCAACTAGCTTTGAAAATAATCACATTTTTCAAATTGTGTTGTTTCCCATGCTCTAGGCTCCAGGAAGAAAATTGGCTTCAGGAGATGGTTTCTAACAGGATCCTAAATTCAGCAGCCTCCAGGAGCATGAGAGCAGCGCAGCCCATTTTCTGACATGGAGAATGAAGGTACAGGTCCACAGTTTGTGCAAGTCTCTCCTGAGGGGTCATGTCTCCTCTTGCACAGGGCAAATGAAGAGTTTTGGCCATGGACAGCTTTAGGAAAAGGCATTTTAAAATGAAACCCCAACAAGCAAGTTCTAGTCCTGGCTCTCATGAGTCAAAAATCTGCCAAGGCTTGGGTCTTCCAGGCCCTGCTGTGAAGGGTGTGCACTAGATCACCCCCACCCCCAACTCTGGTTCACCTGGTTCCATGTGGGCATGCTGGACTTGGGAGAAAATAAGTTGTATATTCATGCATCTGGCAGGATCTTGATCACCTGAGGAAGTCACCTGGTGTTGACATAAGGCATAACAGGGCTGAGCTCAGTTTTAGATTTTCTGGTACCAGTTGACTTCTGTGGTGCTACGGCCACTTCCCAAGTACCTTCCTCGGTATCATGGTCTAAAGTCTCTCCCATTAAATATGCATGGCCTCCTATGCCCTTGACAAAGGAGCAAAGATTGGTTAAGGTGATTAGCCTGGGAAATATGTGCACTTTGGAAGAGAAACTTATTTCGTTAACCACAGGAATGTAACCTGGTACACTTTATACTAAGACCATAATAGTCCCAAAACGGTATATAAGAATAACTGAGTTAAAACACCTTTATTTGGAGACAGATTAGTCCAGTTCGAAGTGTGGCAAGCCTGCACACTTGTTTACGATCTGCCCTCCACTTTGGGTAATCGGGGAGTGGGGACCAGGCGTGGATATCGCATCACACAGCTTCATTTGCATGGGTTTTCTGAGGCTGCCCATGTAAACATAAATATGTGATTGCTCAAGTACATGCACATACACATACACATGCTTGCCCCTCTTCAAAAATAAGCAATAATCCAGTACCATCTAGATCCATATAAAAATACATACATAATTTCCCCACCCCAAAAAGCAAAAAGGTTTACAGAAATGCAACATTTGATCTGTTCTGCCAAATAGGGCCCTGAGCCTTTCTGTCAAAACAGCTGCTTTCAGGTTAAGGATAATTCTAGTTTTATTCCAAATCAAGGACTTTCTCAAATAATGGAGTAAACTCCCTCAGGGTCATTTAGGAAGCAGGGAGCGACTTCAACATCTTAATGGCATTTCTAGTCTATATTCACTTAAGATTCAAAAAACCTCTTAGTCAGTTTCTCACTCTCACACACCCTTGTGTAGATGATTGAATCAATATGTGAAGTAGAAGCAAACGTTGGTTCAAGGTCATCTAGCCATGGCCAGAAACAGTTATTTTGTCTTCTAATCCAGTGGGTTTTCTCCCCTACTTTCAACATGCCTTAAATATTGCACCTGATTACTCATATGAGTTCTTCAGAAATGGAGATTCATGATCTCATAATGTCAAAGCTGGAAGGTTCCAACATCATCTCCTCCCAGATCTCCCTCGTTTTTTAAAGGGGTCTAAAGTCCCAAGAGTTCATGTGGCTTGGACAAGTTAACAGAGAAAGTGAACAACAGAAAAATGACCAGAATGCTGCCCCAGGACCCCAGAGTTCTTGTTTCTGACTTGTTTCAGGCATCCCCACTCATATTCATCTTAACTTTTATTTTGTGGAAAAATATAATTGAGTCAAAGCTGCCAAAACTCTATTCCTTTAGGGGAACATTTGTTTCTGCAAAGTGATAAGAATATCAGTTTGCAACAGGCATTTGACATTCAGATGTCTTGAAGATCCACTGAGATCATTAAAGAGAACGATAAATTTTGTGCTTTTCTCTAGTAATTTAAAACAAAATCTTACAGGAAATTAAATATTGCTGGCCAGTTTAAGGTTCCAAGACCAGACAGACTCTGTTAATAAGAGGAATGTGAGTGAAAAACAGTAAAACTCAAAGTTCTTCCTGAATTTGAAGGCACAACAAGTAATGTTAATGATACCTTTTAAAATCATACGACCTTTTTTCTCTCATTTGTTTGATTCGTGTGTTCTTCCTTCCCTCTTTGTATGCAAAGTCAGATGTGCTCCAGGGCTGAAGCGAGCAAGCCCAGGCTAGAAGTCTGCTCTCCTTGGTATAGCTGGCCTTACAGTAGTTCTGTGCTTTAAAAGTCTCTGGCATGGGTATAAAAAAGATACCCATGCTTGGAATCTACCTTGTAGGAGAGATCTGGCATGAATATCTTCAAAAGCTCACCCCAGTGAATTTCACATGCAGCCAGTGTGGACAGCCATGACCAGAGCTGCACATTTGCCATCTTCACTCAGGAAACCCCCATGTCAGTGCAGAGAAAGCCCTTCTCCCTGTCATCTCTGTTCCAGCACTGTCTGCTCCAAAATGCAAAACTGGACTTAGGCACATGCATTAAGTCACTGGAAACCCCTTTTGTCTTTTCCCCTTTGCTGTGGGCTGAGGCCTGTGGTGCATACCAAGGACAGAGATGTGAACTGCAGATGATTACTGCAAGGGAGCTCCAACTGAGCAGAGGGCGTGGTTCATGTGACAGAGAGAGATAGTTATGGTGACTTTTCGAATCTGCACTCCCAAATCCAGGGTCTGCTGAATCAAGTGCCTGCCCTGTTCTAGAATCCAAGCTGTGTGGTGTTGTTCTCTCTGGTCCTACCGCCAGAAGGTGCTCAAGTGTCAGCTGGATCTGGGCCCAGCAGCTGACTCTGTGGCCTTAGTAAATTACAGCAGTGCTAGCATCTGCATTTGGCTCTCTGCCAAGAATTAAGTTTCAGTACAGTGCCAGTAAATAGAAAAACACTCAATGAATGTCAGCTAATTTTAATTGTGCATCTTGCACTTAAATAACCTTATTCTCTTGTAGCTCAGAAGAATCTAGGACACACTGATTCATCTTTCTTCTCTATAATTTGGCCTTCTCTGCTTCAAGGCATGTAGGATCAATAAGGGGTCCTCTTTCAAGAGTGTCAAGCCCTCTTAGCTGGGAACATCTGTCAGGTCCCTGGGCACGTGGATCTGGAGACACATTGTTTGAAGTCCAGAGGCTTGGACCTCTGAGTGCTGGAATTGCAAGCAGATTATATTTTCTTCTTTTTCATCAGAGAGATAGGCACGTTTTATAGTCTGGAAGGAGCCTTGATGGTGACAGAGCTGACCTTTGAACAACAGGGGGTTGAATTGAGCGAGTACACTGATACATGTGGATTTCCTTCTGCCTCTGCCACTCCTGAGACAACAAAACCAACTCCTTCTTCTCCTCCTCCTCTTCTTCCTCCTCATCCTCCTCAGTGTGAATCTTTATGATAATCCCTTCCATTTGAATGGTAAACATATTTTCTCTCCTTATAATTTTCTTAATAACATTTTCCTTTCACTAGTTTACTGTAAGACTACAGTATTAATACCTATGGCATATAAAATATGTGTTAATTGACTGTTTATCTTATCAGTAAGACTTCCAATCAACAAGAGGCAGTAGTTAAGCTTTGGGGGAGTCAAAATTATAAATAGATTTTTGACTGTGGTGAGGAGAGTTGACACCCTTAAGCCCCGCGTTATTCGAAGTCACCTGTATTTCAATACCCTGCCCAAATAGGATTCCCTCCGCCAAATGATCAAACAACCTTTCCTTGAAAAGGAAAGTCAGAGACTCCTTACTTCACAAAATAAACTCATTCTGCTGTTGGGAAATTCACCTGTTTTGTTTTTCTTTTTTTTTTTTTTTTTTTTTTTAAAAAAGGTCTTCTTCATTTTGAGCAAAATCTGCCTCCCCATAGAATCTCACCTTTGATCCTAGTTCTTTCCACTTACGTCAAAGACGATGCCTATCGTGGAATGGAAGATAAGTCTCAGTTTCTGTTGATCTGGCAGTGGCTGTCTGGAGCATGGTGATGAAGGCAAGGAGGTCACTTTGTGGCTCACTGGGAGGAGGACTGAGGTCCACAGGCCATGACTGGCCACAAGGGCTCCCTAGGAGGAACCCTGGGGCCCACCAGCCACATCTGGCCACAGGGGCAGGGAGGGTGCAGCACACACCACTGACTCATTGGCTGACCACAGAGTCTAACCCTCAGCTATCTCCTCTCATGTTTTGTGAGTATTTTATTTTCAAAAGTAGACACCATCTTCTTCATGCCCCCTTTCTGTGCATTCTTCAGTTTATTTTTTATTTATTGGGTATTTTTAGCAATATCAACCTCAGCCTAGGTCTGACTAGTGCAGGTAAACAGCAGTTGTTTTATCTTCCTTTTCTCAGGACAGTCCCAACTCATACCGTTCGATAGTTATCTCTGTTTTGGGAGTGTCCCTTTACCCTGTGAAATTTTATCATCTTACATTTAAATCTTTATCCAGGCCTCAGACTCCACCTTGCATTTGGTTCTGTCATCTGTTGCATTCTCCTTGCTTCCTGCTTTGACACATCTGTGAATATATTCAGCCTGGTGTCAATGTCTCATCCAAAACGCTGAGAAGTTGCCAGATTTATATTCTGGGCTTTCCACCAGCACACTCTCCTCACACCATGCCTTTTACACCACTCTTACATGCTTAACTAGCTTCAACTTAAGTCTCCAGCCAATGTCTTTGTAAATTATAACCCTCCTGTGGTCTTTGCACGTTAATAAAGGACTCTGGAGGTCCTCACACTGTTATTTTAGGCAGCAGCACAAGAACTGAAAGGCAGTGAGACTAGTGAAGGGACTGAGTTGGGTGGATCACTCAGCTGGTTAGGAGCAGCCAGGAGCACTTACGTGTAGAGTTCCAAGTCCCAACAGGCCACTGCAACATGTCTTGTGAGCAGTGAATGGACATTCCAGGGTTGCGAGGTGAATCCTGGTGGTCTCATTGGTCTCCAACTGCTCCTCTATTTCTTATCAGCTAGATGCTCCTCAGTGAGCTGGTCCTTCCAAGTCGTCATTGACTAACTCTCAGTGTCCAAGCTCCGTGTATGTGTGTGTATGGGGCAGGATTGGCAGGCATATCTTAGAATTCTCTTCAACTTCACTTCATCAACCAGAGTCCTGCCCTGCATGGGCTTCTGTTCTTTGGCATGATGACGTTGTGATGGGTTCACCCACGCCCTACCTGTGACTGCACAGTAATTAAGCATGGCTCCATGCTCATCTACTAGCCCCTGGAACGTAGTATTAGGCCTTGAGGGATTCCCACCCCTCCCTGAGGAACATCCTTTATGGGGTACTGTACTAGTGACTGATAGTCATCACCTTTGTGAACCCAAAACAACTAGTCCTAATAGAAGACACTAATTTAATTGTAGTTGCAGCTGTAAGAAGAAAGAAATCCCTAGATTAGCAGTCAGGGAAGACTATTTTTAAACTATTTCTAACTCAACAAAACACTGGTCTTTGGAAAGTCTCATTCCAGAGATTCAAGTCTATAACTGGTTTTATTGAAGATAATAGTATGATGTAAACAGATAACGGTGCTTTAAAAATTAAGAGGCCTAGGGTCTAACCTCAGCACTGAAATTTTGCAGCAATCTAGAGCCCAGCCCCAAGCTCAGAGCTATAGAGAGAGGGGTCCAAGCCATGTGGAACGGGTGGCTTACAAAGATTAGAAACTAAAGCAAGCAGCACGCCAGGGAAGCAGACAAGCCAAGACCAGGGAACTGAGACACTGGTAATGTTCCCAGAAAAACCACTCCATCCTGGACAGGTCATTTCCGTGGAAAAGTGGGAGAAAAACAATGAGGGTTACATCCAGGCCAAGCAAAGATGGAGAAATATATAAGCTGCTCAGCCTCTATCTAGGACAATATCACGACCGTGGTGGCCATGATGCTCCCCTTGTCCATGACTTATGAAGTCCCCTCCATATGAATGGGACAACCCTTTGATGTTACAGAGTGGGGCTTGACACTCATTGTGTGGCTCTGGAAAAGTCACTTAACCTCTCCAAGCCATAGTCAACTCATTTGGAAGATGGGGAGGATGGGCAAAAAATTGTAATCCCCCTGCAGCCCTAAAATGCCTCTAATTCTATGAAAGGACCATTCAAGCATATTAGCATGCCAAAAACATATATTCATATAGAACTTAACTAAAATATAATACTAAATCACAATGCAGTTTATTCTGGATGCAAAGTCTAGTTGCTTTGTGGATCACCTACTCTCAACAGAGCAAGTAATCCAGGCAATTCACATTGTGAAGTTTAGCTAAGTATCTATACCATGAAGCCATACAGTTCAACTCATAATGAAGTCATTGCTTATTTTGGTATACTTTCCTGGGTCAGGATGAAGGGAACACATACTGATGTTGATGGCAGGGTAGGTATGTGAAGGGGCCATGGAGGATTTTTCCCAGAAATCAGAATAATCCATCTTGGAACACTCCACTGAAAGAAGTTTAGAATGTTGAGAGTAAAAGCTGATTTTGGCCAAAGCTTATATTCAGGATCCTTCTGTTGCCAAATGTGCAACTTTCCTGAGACCTGGGCAGGAGTGGAGACTCCCTGTTCCATGGCTGCTCTTTCTCTTCTCGTAACCCATCTGCTTTCTAAAGAAAGGCAGAGACTGTTGGAAGGACAGACAATGCCTGGCCTGATGCAGTGGGATTGGTGTGACAGACTCATGCAATGTGGAATTAAGGACATGTCAGAATTCAAACAGCTCTTAGGAAACAGCACACTGCATTCCCTTTGATTAGGAAAACGGAATAAAATAACCCAGGAAGTGATAACAAAGTCAATAAGCCATACTCCTAAGGGGAACACCCACTGGCCTATGAGGTTTCTTCGGACATTGGGGTGCTGCTACTTGGACACGGAGTGGAGTCAGAGCAATATCTCTTAAGTTAGCCAGATCAAAAACAGTATTTTCCCAAAAGCTTTTATATCTACATGGTATTAGTTATTCTTCTAAACTTTTCTTTAAGATTTGTTTAATTTTTCTGATAAAAAATACACTTTCCATGTAACAAAACTGCACTTGTGCCCCTGAATCTATAAAAAATTAAAAATTAAAAATGAATCTTCAGTAAAAAATATTTGGAAAAAATGTAAAAAGCATTAGGAAAAAATATAATTAGCAATAATCCTACCATTCAGTGAGAAAATTTGGCATATGGTATTATGAATATTCTTTGAGGAGATTTGGAAATTATGTGCTCTTGTACTTAACTAGAATTGAGCATGCCATGTTTCTGGACATAGTCTATTTTTCTTTTGTGTCACTCACTAATGATTTACATTTTTCGTATGTAGATCCTTCCCTTGCCTCTCTGTATTCATCTCAAGTTCTTTCTGCCTTTTTTTTCATCTCTTCCCTTTCCTAAAGTGGATCTTTAGTACAGGATTTTTCTCATTGATCTTTTCTGATGCATAAGAAACTTCAGGAAGTTTGTATATTTGTTTTGTATTTAGCCACCAGGCTGAATTTATTATTAATGCAAATACATCAGTTAATTATAGGTTTTCAGCATATGTGAATGATGTATTCATCTTTTTCTTTCCAATGATTACAACCTTTATGCTTCTTGTCATATATAATGACAAGAGTTTTTTAGTCATCATTATCTTGTCTTTAATTGAAATATCTCTAGAATTGTACCATTGTATTAAACAATTGGTTTGAATATAGCTTTTAATCAAGTATTTGCTACCAATTTGAAGGATGTGTCCATTTATTTAGTTTCTCTGAATTTTTAAAAACAACTTTAAATCAGTAATGAATATTAAATTTTATCAGGTTTTTTTTTGCATCTATTGAAATAATTTTGTGGCTTTTTTCTTTCTCTTTAATTTCCTGCTGTGATGTCCTATATATATTTCCCACCTATATTAAGCTATCCTTACAATGTTGGGATAAATGCTTTTATTAGTCAGCGTAAGCTACTTTCTTTGATGAAAACTCCAAATTCTCAGTGGCTAAACACAACAAAGCCTTATTTCCTGCTCTTGTGTCAGTTCAGTGTTTCTGGTGAGGGTGAGAATTTTCTGGTTTTAAATATAAAGAGAGAGCTCATACTTTAGGCAAAGAACAAGAAGGATCCCTGACAATGTTTCTGTAACTTCCCTTGACTCTAGATGCTTCCTTGTGTTACCTTCATCTCAGGCTGGTTCTTTCATTGCATCAAGATGACTTCTAGCCTCATTCACAGTATAGTCTTCCTCAATCACATCCAGGCATATCTCTTCCCACAATCATTGAACAAGTCCTGATACCTTCATTCAGGTGAACTTGTGTCACACACTCAGCCCAGAAGTAATCTCTGTGGAACAAAGAATGAGACTAGTAGTGGGTCCGTGTCATCCAAACCAACTGGCTGCCCAGGAGAGACAACTGCATCTTTCACTCCACAACCTTCTCATACTTAGTCAAATTGTCATATGTTATTTCTCTCTGATTTTTGGATGCATTTCTCAAATTAATTCTATCTTAGACTACTAAGTACTCTCTGAATGTGGAAATGAAAGGATTGTTGTATACTTCTCATTTCCATGTAAAATTTAAAAATATACCTTAGATTATTCCTCATTCAGGAATACTAAATCTAGTTCTATAGGTTCAATAACTTTTCAGACCTTGTTGAGAATATGACTGAGAAGTGTATTTCTTTTTCCCTAATTGGAGAGGCAGTGTTTCTAACTCTTCAGGGAGGGATCTGAGGCCACTTTCATAGGTTCAATGATTTTTGTTTGTATCAGGGTCTCACATTTTCCCATACAACCCTGCACAAATTTCAAACAAAATTTACCTTCTTTATTTTAATATCAGATCTCATCTAATCTTTCTCATAACTTTCTTCCTTGAGGATTTTGGAGAGTCCAAGTAACCATGAAATACATATCGGGTTCATATCCCCCAAACTACTCATTGAAAAAGAGGCTTTGCTTTCTGGATTTCTGCCCTTTGTTCTGGAAGGAAGCCTTATAGAGTAGGCTTTCTGCCCTCTTCCTTCTAGCCAACCCCTCTGAGATGGGACACATTAGGAGCCTATCCCTGATGTCTTATTTTAGAGGAGGAAAATTGTTCACTCTCTGATTTTTTCAAGCCAGACCCATCTGTCCTATTCCTAGCAGAAATTTCCATGCATAAATGGCATCCATCTCATTGTCAGTGGTAGAGTGTTTCTATTTTTATGTTCTGCTAATCTTTTCTATGGAAATCTGGAAGTGGTGGATTTCAGTAACACAGTTTACATTGTCATGTTCTCTACAAATCCAAATTTATATAACAAACTGTAAAGCCTTGTATAAAGGCAGTAAATTACCATTTTATTTATCAACTGATTTGGCCCTTTGTCTAAAAAGATGATATTTGCTCACACTGTCAGAAATATTATTTTTCCCATAGTGCATTTGTTGAGTATTCTCTTGTCTGGGTTCTCTTATGACAAATGATATCATATATTTAGTGAGCGGCAGATGAGACAGGCCAGGACTATGGGTTAGAATGTGATGTCTTGGTGTCTGGTGGATATAACTCCCACCTTTGTAGCACTGGGCCCCTCAAATTTTCCCTGAAGCTGTTACACATTTAAGGAGTGTAGCATAATAGTCAGGAGAGTGATATTTAGAGTAAATAGCCTTCATCCAAACACTAGCTGTCTTGGTCAGTTCTGGCTGCTGTAACAGAATATCACAGACTGCATGGCTTAAACAACAGTCATTTATTTCTCGCAGTTCTGGAGGCTGGTAAGTCCAAGATCAAGGCACAGGCAGATTTGGTATCTAGGGAGGCCATGCTTATCACTGCCCTTCATGATGCAAGAGGTGAGAAAGCTGTCTTCATAAGAGTCCCCTTTATATGGACACTAATCCCATTCATGAGGGTTTCACCACCATGACCTCATCACCTCCCAAAGGCCCTATCCCCAAATGCCATCACTTTGGGGATTAGGTTTCAACGTATAAATTTTGAAGGAACGGAAATATTTAGTCTATAACACTGTCACTCTTGCTTGCTGTTTGACTTCTGTTAAAGTGTTTAACTTTTTTAAACTTCAGTTTCCCTATCTATAAACCACAAATGATAAGAATATCTTCCTTCATTTGCAAGAAAACACATAGGACTTGGCAGATGGTTCACAATCCAATGATGGTAATTATTATTATTATTATAGTTACAATGGTAGTAATAGCACTAATATAAGTAATGAAATGCTATGGAAACACCACTTGTACTGCCAAAATCAAATTTACTGCCAAGTAAACTGAGTATAATTGCACTCCTCTGCAAACGTTTCAGGGATAAGCAACAACTTCCTGAACATAAGTCTTTTTGAGAATTAGGAATATGGAGCTTCCCAAAGAAATCTTCTCCCCCTACTCCCTCGGTGGGAAGCCATTAGCCAGGGATTGTAGTGACTGTTAGGGGACAGTTGACCTCCAATATGCACTGAAATAATAGGACCCATTTATGGCTGACAGTTGGCTCTTGCCCAAGTGGCCCGTGAAGTATACTAGCCAAGCATTCATTTTATAGTTCTTTTAAAAGCAGGTTCCAAATATTGCTGGGTATCTTAAGGTCTAAGTTGTTACATGTGTAAAGGACCACCCATTGTGTGCTAAGGATTTTTTTTCACAAGTAGGAGCACATTCCTGAAGCTGCACTTGGTATGTCTTGCCAGCCCCGTGTTTCCAGGCTGTTAATATAAAATATTTCTTGGACACTGGATTCCATACTTGTTTGCTTAAGTTGGAAATTTTTCATTTTCCTGTAAATGAAAGAACTCATGTAAAAAGTCAGATATTGATTGGGTTGGTGCTTTTTAAGCCAGCCTCAAAAAGAGGAAAAGATTTCAGCATGGTGGTTAATGTAGAAAACAACAGCAGTATACTTTGTTGTAGAACACCATCATGCAGTCAATTCTAGCAAGAATGTGGCTGTACTTAGCACCGACTACTGAGGTCAGCCTTAAGGCCATGATGGTTAAAGGCAGTCTGCCTATGCTCAGCAAGCTCACTGCCTAATTTCCTAAGGGAAAAGTTATATTAACTACTAATCATTACTATATCAGTCCTATAGAGTAGTCTGAACAAATTGCTGTTGAACAGAGGGAAGGCAATTGGTTCTAGATAACAACATCTGGGAGATTTCCTAGCGATGATGAGAGTATTTATGCCTGGGATTTGATGGGTAAGAACATTGCCAGGAAAACAATAGCAAAACCTCATGAAAAACATCTTTTAAAGAAAATCAGTGTGTTATAACGGAATACTAAAATGATGTTAACAAAATAATATCATTGCCCAGTATAAATGCTCTACCCATGTACCCATGTAATTATTCAGAATAGACACATATTACAAGAGTAACTTAATTCTCCTGTATAAATTCATTCAAAAAGTCATAGCAATACAGCATCCAAGGAATTAAAATTAAAATCTTTCCAAAGTACCTCTGGGAGGGTTGGAGCAGATCACTGGCAGAAAGGAGCAATTGTTCTACATGACCTCTCAAGGGGCACATGAAAGGCAGTCCCCAGCCAAGAAGGAAGGCCACACCCTCTTCTAGAGCTGACCCAGAGCCAAGCTGAGGCATAAACAGAGCAGCCGGGTCTGATAATTCTCTGAAATACTCATAAAGCCCTTGAGTGTCCCAGGGCCCATAAATGAGGTAGAGCAGGTGCATATGCAGCAGGGGAGGGTACCTGGAGTCAAGACCGGTTCTTCCTCTCTCACTTAGACTGAGTTCTTGCCAAGACAGTGAATTTTTCTATCTAATCTTCTCTTAACTTCTATATAACAACCATGAATGCTGTTACTTCTATGTAAAGTGGCTGGTCCTTTGAGCTGGACATTCCATCTAGATTTTGAAGGCCATTTCTCCTATTCAGTTTCAATTATTTAAATCCTTGTATGGGTGACCCTTGGGATGTAAGCACTGAAGATATTTCTAAAAACAATGTCTGCAGTGTTTCAAGAGATAGCACTTTATTTGCACTGTCATGCTATGCTTCATTTGAAAAGCATCCATTGTGCTAACAGAAGTTGATAGGGTCTTTCCTTCTTCATGGCCCCCATCAGCAAGATGTGTATTAACTCTAACTTGCTCAACACACTTTATTTTTATTTTTCAAAAAATGTAAACTGAAAATTTTTAATTGTATACATTTATAAAGTATAAAGTAAGTATTATTTATGAATATAATATGGAATAATTAAACCAAGCTACTTAACATATAACCTAATATATGTAATCCTTTTTATGGTGAGAATGTTTGAAATTTGCTCTCTTAACAATTTTGAAATGTACAATATTCTATTATTAACTCTATTTGGCACACCATGCAATAGATTTCAAAACAAAAAAACCCATATTCCCCTGTCTGAGACTTTGTACCCATTGACCATCATCTCCCCATTCCCCGAGCCCTAGCCTCTGTGACCACCATTCTACTCTCTGCTTCTATGCATTATATTGTTTTAGATTTCACTATAAGGGAGAATTTGTGCTATTTGTCTCATCATTTCTAGTTTCTTTCATTTAGAATAATGTTCTCCAATTCCATCCCTGTTGTAGCAAGTGACAGAATTTCCTTCTCTCTTGAGGCTGAGTAGTATTTCAGTGTGTATATATATATATATACCACATTTCTTTATCCATTCACTTGTCGATGGATGCTTAGAACGATTCTATAACTTGCCACTGTGAATAGTGCTGCAGTGAACATGGGAACAAAGATATCTTTTTGACAAACTGATTTCAGATATTTTGGGGGAAATTCTCAGAAGTGGGATAGCTGGATCTTATAGAAGTTCTATTGTTAATTTTTGAGGAACTTCCAGACCGTTCTCCATAATGGCTGTACCAATTTACATTCTCACCAACAGTGTACGAGAGTTCCCATTTCTCCACATCCTTGCCTATACTTGTTTTTTTCTTTTTGTCTTTTAAATAACAGTCATTCTGATGAGTATGAAATAATATATCATTGTGGGTTTAATTTGCATTTCTATAATGATTGATTTTTTTCATATATTACAATAGCATTTTTTCATATATTTGTTAGCCATTTGTATGTCTTGAAAAATGTCTATTCAGGTCCCTTGCCCATTTTTAAATTGGGTACCCTCTTTGTTTTCTTACTATTGAGTTATTTGAATTTCTTACATATTTTGGATATTAACCCCTTATCAGATGTATGGCTTGCAAATATTTTCTTCCAATCCATAGATTGTTTCTGTATGTTGTTAATTTTTTTTTTTTTTTTTTTTTTTTGCTATGCAAAGCTTTTTAGTTTGACATATTCCTATTTTCTATTTTTGCTTTTGTTGCCTGTGCTTCTGGAGTCAAAACCAAAAACTCATTGCCCACACCAATGTCATGTAGGTTTTTCTCTATGCTTTCTTTTAGTATTCTTTCTGTTTCTGGTCTTATGTTTAAGTCCTTAATCAATTTGAATTTATTTTTGTATATGGTATGAGATAAGGATCCAATTTCATTCATTTTTCACCATTAAGTAGATGTTAGCTGTGCGCTTCTCACATACGGCCTTTTTTTATGTTGAAGTACATCCCTTCTATTCTTAATCTGTGAAGAACTTTTATCATGAAAGAATGTTGAATTTGTGAAATGTATTTTATATCCCTAATGAGATGATCATATTCTTTTTTTCTTTCATTCTGTTAATGTGATGTATCACATTTGTTGCTTTTCTTATGTTGAACTATCCTTGCATCCAGAGTTAAAAACCACTTGATCATAGTGGATGATCCTTTTAATGTGTTGCTTAATTTGGTTTACTAGTATTTTATTTAGAAAGTTTGCATCTATGTTCATCTAAGATATTGGCCTATAATTTTCTTTTCTTGTAACACCCTTATCTGGCTTTGCTATCAAGATAATGCTGACCTTGTAAAAAGAGGTTGGAAGTATTCCTTCTTCTTCAATTTTTTGAAAGAGTTTGATAAAGATTAGTATTAGTACTTATTTAAACGTTTGGTAGAATTTACCAGTGAAACCGTTGGGTCCCAGCCCTTTCTTTGATGAGAGACCTTTTGTTGCTAATTCAGTCCCCTTACTTACTATTTGTTTGTTCAGATTTTCTCTTTCTTCATGATTCAATCTCGGTTGCATGTGTCTAGGAAGTTATACATTTTTTCTAGGTTATCCAATTTGTTGGTGTATAATTGTACATAGTATTCTCTTGATATCCTTTGTATTTCTGTGGTATTGGTTTATAATGTTTCCTCTTTCATTTCTGATTTTGTATATTTGAGACCACTCTCTTTTTCTCTTAGTGACCAGTTTTTTTTGTTTGTTTGTTTTGAAGTATATTGTTTAATTTCCATGTACATGTGAATTTTCCAAAATTTCTTCTGTTAAGTTCTAATTTTGTAGCAATTGTGGTTTGAAAAGATACTTGACAAAATTTTAGTCTTTTAAAATTTGCCAAGGTTTGTTTTCTACCCTAACATGTGACCTTTTCCAAAGAATATTCTGTGCATGCTTGAGAAAAATGTGTACTCTGTTGTTATTGAATATAATGTTTTGTATATATCTGTTAGGCTCCTTTGGTCTAAAGTGTTGTTCAAATCCAATGTTTCCTTATTAATTTGCTCTCTGGATAATCTCTTGACATTGTGAAAAGTGAAGTATTGAAGATCCCTATTATTATTCCTTTGCAATCTATCTCTTCCTTCAGATCCTTTAATATTTGTTCTATATATTTAGATGATCCAATTTTGGGTGCATATATAATTGTTATATCCTTTTGATAAATTGACCCTTTTATCATTATATGATGTCCTTCTTTGTCTCTTTTTACAGTTTTTGACTTAAAAATCTATTTTTTTTCTGACATAAATATAGCTAATGCTGCTATCTTTTGGTTTCTATTTGAATGAAATCTCATTCTCCATCCTTTCACTTTCAATCTATATGCATCATCAAAAGTGAGGTGAGCCTCTCTCTCTGTCTCTCTCCCTCTCTTTAGTAGAGATGGGGTCTTGTTTTGTTGCCCAGGCTGGTCTCAAACTCCTGACTTTGAGGGATCCTCTCACCTTAGCCTACCAAAGTGCTAGGATTACAGGCATGAGCCACCATGCCTGGTCAAAAATGAGGTGAGTATCTCATAGACAAAATATAGTTGGGTCTTTTAAAACAATCCATTCAATCATTCTAGGTCTTTTCATTGGAGAATTTAATCCATTTACATTCGAGGTAGTTTTTAATGGGTAAGGACTATATTGCCATTTTGCCAGTTATTTTCTGTTTTTTTGTTTGTTTGTTTTTTAGTAAGTACTTCGTTTCTTTCCTCCTCTCTTACTGTCTTCTGTTATAGTTTGAAGGGTTTCTGTGGTGATATATTTTGGATCCTTTCTATTTTTGTTTTTTGCTTCTACTATAGATTTTTGCTTTGTGGTTACATGTGGTTTACATAGAACGTCTTATAGTATCCTATTTAAAGCTGATTGCAACTTAACATTGAGTGCATACAACTTTGCATGTTTACTCTCCCCACACATTTTATGTTTTTGATGGTAGAATTTGCATCATTTTTAATGTGTTTCCCTTGAAAATTTATTTTAGCTACAGTTATTGCTTATATCTTTGTCTTCTATCTCTTGTACTAGGAATAAAACTGCTTACACACCATCATTACAGTCTTAGAGCATTCTGAATATAACTCTGTTTTACTTATGCCACTGAGTTTTGTGCTTTCATATGTTTCATGTTATTAATTAGTGGATTTTTGTTTCAATTTTTTTAACTCCCTTTAGTTATTCCTGTACAACACGTCTAGTGATGATAAATTCCTTTAGTTTTTGTTTGTCCAGAGAAGTTTTTATTTTTCTCTCATTTCTAAACAGCAGCTTTGTTAGATAAAGTGTTTTTGATTGGCAGGATTTTTCTCTAACACTTTGAATATATGATTCCACTCTCTCCAGATGTACCGAGTTTCTGCCAAGAAATTGGATAGTTGTATTGGTATTCTTTTCTATGTGATATATTTCTTACCTCTTGCTAATCTCAAATCTTCATTTTTGATTTTTGAAAGTTTTATTATTATGTGTTTTGGTAAACTTCTTTTGAGGTTGAATTTGATTGGGAAGCTCTGCATTTTCTGTTCCTGGATGTGGGCAACTACTTCCGGGGTAGGGAATATTTTTAGCCATTATTTACTTAAATATTTCTTCTAACCCCCTTTTACTTTTCTTTCTAAACTACTATTGTATGAATGTTTGGTTTCTTGATGGTGCCCCAAAATTCCCGTGGGCTTTCTTGATTCTTTTTTATTATTTTGTCTTTTTGTTCCTATGACTGAATAATTTCAAATAGTGTTTTTCAGCTCCCTAATTCTTTCTCCTGCTTGGTTGAGCCTGATGTTGATGATTTCTGTTGAATTTTTCAGTTCAGGCATTGGATTCTTCATCTCTAGGATTTCCACTTGGTTTGTTTCATTGTTTCTACTTCTTATTTTGTTTGTGGTTTTTCAAAATTCATTTAATTTTCTATACATATGTTCTTGCAGTTCACTTCTTTAAAAGAATTTATTCTGAATTCTTTGTCAGTCATTTCATAGATCTTCATTTCTTTAGGGTTAATTATTAGAGCTTTATTAGTTTCTTTTGTAGGTATCTTGATTACCTGATTCTTCATGATACTTGTGTTGTTGTCTATGCATGTGAAGAGAAAGTCCTCTTTTCTAGCCTTTACAGATGTTCCTTGTCAGGAATAAACCTTTGCTATTTAGTGTAGCCTGTGATTCTGGAAGGGCCAGCTGGTGACAATCCCTAACAGGCAGAGCATGTGGGTTTTCTAATTGGTTGGTACTCTGCCTTTTGTCTGTTGTCAAGTGGTGCTGCTGGCTGGGTTTCACTCTCTGTCAAGGCCTCTGGCTGTGTTGTGCTACTGGGAAGAGCTGCTGGCTGGGTACTGCAATGTCTTCTGGTCAGGCTAGTTATAGGATGTATTCCCTGGCCATGCAATTCTGCTATTTGGAATCTGCAGTTTGCAGGGCCTCAGGCGAGGCTTAAGGATTAGGCATAGACAATGTTTGAGATGGGCAAACCAGATGCTATGCTCCTTAGAAACAGGCCATTTTGGATTGCCTCCTTGTCAGGGTGCAGTTTTGAGGTGGACTTTTCTCTGAGTTGAGGGGCTATTTGACTTTCTGGGTCAAGCAAGTCTTGTTCCTACATTTCCCTAAAACGCATGGTTGTGGGAGTTTTTCTGCCTGGGTAGAGTTTATCAGATGGGCTTTTTGTGAGTGGAGCCACTGCTTGACTTCCTGTGTCAAGCAGGTCTCGCCTCTGTGTTTTGACATTGATGGAGGTGGGCTTCTCCCTTTCTCGGAAGGGTCACTGGGGTGGGCTATGAAGCTGGACATGGAAATTAGCCATTCAGGGACTCAGGCTAGGTTGAACTTCCCACCATGCTTTGAAGGCAACCAACTTAGCTCCACAGGTGGGCTATGAAGTTGACTGATATCCCCAATATGACATCATGGCTCTCAGTGATGGCAATGGCAGCCTGTCTGGAGCAGCCGCTGAGAGGACACAAGCTGTAGTGGGGAAGGCACACCCGGGGCTGAGTGCTCTGTGGAGCTAGTGGGGATGGGAACAGATGATCCCAGCTGGAGCCCCACACTCTACTGAGTTGGCAGGGTGGGAATCCATGCTTTCAGGTGCAGCGGCAGCTGCCCAGCTGTGGCTCCAGACCTGGGCATCCCTGTGCTCTTGGAGGCCTGAGAAGCCCCATGCCCCCACAGGATTGGAAATGCCTGCTCTCTCTCCTTGGCCTCTCTCCAATCCTGGCATCTGCTCTGGTGTGGAGCAAAGCTGTGGCCTAACACAGGCACTGTTGTAACCTGGCCAGGTGTGCATGCACTCAGGGTAGCACTTACACATCAGCCCTCTGCTGCCTGCACCCCCTCTGGACTTTGGGCATGGACAAGCACGGGAGGGAGACTAGGGGCTGAGGGCATCTTGTAGTGGGCCCATGAGTGCCCATCAGTACAGAGAGCCTGGGCACCACAGATGGCTTGTTGATGTTGTTCCTAGGTCTGAAGAGGCAGGTCCCTGGTAAAACCCCACCTTCAAGCAAGGAACGGCTTGAAGCCTGGGGACCAGGCTGCCAGTTCTGGGTGGAGCCTTCAACCTGGATTTAGAACTTCATTGATGCCTTTTGGCCAACTGGATGGTGCTTTTCCCAGGCCCACCCATGGCTGCCCATGGACTAATCAGCATGCACTTCCTCCATTCTGAGCACATAAAATGCCAGACTCAGACTCAGACACTTGTGGGGACAACCTGCCTGCAGAAGGGCTACCGACTTCGGGTCTCCTGAGAGCTGTTCTGTTGCTCAGTAAAACTCATCTCCTCTTTCCTCACCTTCCAGTTGTCAGTATAACCTCATTCTTTCTGGACACAGGACAAAAACTTGGGACTTGACAAGTGGTGGGAGTGAAAGAAGCTGTAGCATGTTCCTGGCCAGCTCACCAAGCTGTGGACAGTGGCATGCTCCCCGACTGCAGGAGTGAAGAGTGGTGACCCTTCTGGGGCTCAGAACTTGGGATTCCCTGAGCCAGAACTTCTGTAACACTATAGCCCTCTTGCCCTCTGCTGGTGCCAGGCAGCCACCCCATGTGACGGGAAGCAGCGGTGGGGCCAGGCCAGCCCAGGAGCCACAGGCCAGAGCAGGGTGGTGGACTGAAAGAGCTGTAACACAAACAGGGTGAAACACACCTTCCCTGAAACACACCCTCCCCCTCTCCCTACCTTTCTCTCTCCCTCTCCCCCTATTCCCCCTCCCCACCCTTCACTCACCATGCTGTGGGTAACAAGAAGGAGAGAACAGCTGTGGCCCTTCTGGGAGCCCAGAACTTAGGGCTCCCTGAGCCGGGACTATGACATGCTGTAACACTCTCTTTGGGACTCTGTGGTTCCCGGCATCTCTAAGCTTTCAGATACCACTGCATTCCCCTTGTCCAGATGTGGGTGTCCTCAACAGAAGCCGCTTGTAGTGCATTGGTCCAGCCACAGTCTTGCATGGAGCAGCATCTCTGCTGGCACCTGGAGCTGCCTGCCCTGCCACAGCAACCGGTGTGCCTGGCTATGTGCAGTGGTCAGATCCCACACTCGCTCGCTTACACACCCCTTGCTGCTCTGCTCCTGGCTCATCCTTGGCAGGCATGAAGTCCAAGCCAGTAGTGTGAGCTGAGTGAAGCCTGCTGGGATGAGTGAGTGGAACGAGCCCAGTGGGCACAAGCAAAACTCAAGCAGAGGCTCCCCTGGCCACAGAGGTTTCTGGCTGGAGAAGCAACACCCTAATGATCCTGTGACATCAGGAACACAGAGGTATCACCAACATCACTATAACCTCTGCCTCCTTTCTTTCTTTCTACCTGACCCTAGGTGGTCTAGCTATGCCATTACTCCCAGTGTTATTGTGAGGTGAGATTGAAGTGGGCTTCCTGGAGCTGTCTCAGAATGCTAGGGAAGCTGGATGACTGCCTCTCATTCTCTTCCCCCCATGTAGAAACTGTGGCCCCAGGGAAATCGTCTCCATTTGACATCCATCTCCTCTCTGTGCTGATTGCAGGTGGAGGGTGGCACAATCAGAGTAAGACCATTCTTCCTACCCTTTTAATTTGGATATCATTCAGTCCTGTGGACCACTCAAGTGTCTCAGGCTTATCTCTAAGTTCTGAGGTTTGTAAAAGGATGTTCCCATTTGTAGGTAGTAGCTGGTTGACCTTTCTGTGGGAGACAGTGAAGCATGAGACTTTCTATTCTATAGAAAGTATTTGTTGAGCTTGCTGTAGCTCGACACACACATGGTAAAGAGGTGTTTCTGGGGCACCCGTTCTTGCATACTTTTGGTCCTTTACCTTCCACAGATGGAAATGTCCTCTCCCTCCCTAGGGTCATCTTTATGGCCTCAGGGCCTGGTGGTGATTCCAGACAGACATGTAGATCCCCTGTGAACGTCAGGAAATGAAGCCATTACAGAGCAGGCCACCCTGTACATTGGTCTAGTGCTAGGGAGCAGAAAGTGCAGGATTTGAATTATTCCTAAAGCAAACTCTAGCTTCCCCTGGCTTTGAGGAGATAGTTGTGACCACACACATTTCTTAACTACAGAGAAGTCACATAGGGTGGTGAGGTTTTTCCTATCACTTTCTGTAAAATACCATATCGGGCAGGGACAGGGTCTGGGAAGGGATTTAAAATATTATGGCACATTTATGTGCCAGGGCCTAGAGCTTTATATAAGTTGTCTTATTTAATCTGCACTGTATCATGAAGTAGTACGATTATGGCCACTTCATAGATGAGGAAACTGGTCCAGGAACATGAATTGATTTGACCCAGATAGTAACTGGCAGACTGGGAACTGGGCTGGTTTCACCGGGCCAGACTGTGCTGCCTGTCTGTGGAACTGCCAGGCTCCCATGCACAGATATCTCTGCAGCCATGGAAGCTCTGTGGCATTCTCAGATGCACGTACTCCTGGGTGAACAGGCACCTCGATCTCACTTACCCAAACCTGAACTCATATTTTTCTCCTCAGTTTGCATCTCCTCCTGTAATGTACATCCTGTTCAATCCAATGCATGGAAAATGAGTAACCTATAGTTTCAGGCGCCACACTGCCTGGGTTTGAATCCTGGGTCTACCACTTACTGTGTGAACAAGGACAAGTTACTTATCTCTCTGTGCCTCAGCTTTCTCATCTGTGAAATAGTAATATGGTACCTACTTATGAGGTTGGTGAGGCTTAAGTGAGTTTATATGTATAAAGCCCTTAAAATTTTAGTTGCTACACAGTAAATACTATAAATATCGGTCAACATCTTGATATTATTGCCATTATAAACTCCATCATTCAAATGAAACTTTGTGAAGTGTTCTTGAATTCATCCAATTCCTCACTCTCCATCCCTTTGGGCATGGGCATCCTTACTCCTATGTGTTTCTTGCTTCATCTTTTTCTCTCTAGTCCATTACTGTTACCTTCACCATGTCCCACCCACATGATTGCAGCAGCTTCCTCTTTGGTCTTCTGCAATGAACATCTTCCCTTCTCATTCATCTCCTGCATAGCTGCACAGAGACCTTTCCACAGGCAAGTCTGAACGTGTAATCGCTTAAAATCCTGGCTTGTCTCCCCATTGCCCAGAGGATCTATTCTTAACACATTAGTCTGGGATTTTCATTCCTTCCTAATTTGGCCTCTTCAGTGGTGCATTTCATCTCTCTTCTCTCCCAGCCTGTTCAATCTTCTCTGAAGACACTCACAACTTCATATTTCTGTGCCTTGCCTGGTCTGGTCTGTTTATTCTCCTTGAGATGCTAGTCCCTTTCTCTACCTGGCAAACTCCTACTCCTTTGCCTTTATCCTTTAAAGCCATTGTGAGTTCTTTCCAGAAGCTTTGCTGCCCCTGACCCTGGCTCCTGCCCCTAGACATACCCGTAGGATGGCACTCTCGACCTCTTAGTCTTCACTGCTTTATCCTCCCCCATTCTACAGGTTTCCTGAGTATTTCTGTATCCCCTGCACCCAGCAGAGGGCCTCATCTAGGGCAGGTGGTTCATAAATATGTGTTGATTGAAAATTTACATAACATTTAGGGCTGAAATAGAGAACAAGCTCCCTAGCCCTTTTGTTTTCAAAAAAAGATACAAGTAAAGAGTGCACTGGGGTCAATATACTTATGGCTTTGAATTCAACAAATGTTTCAAAAACAGTTCTTAAAAGTTTTGCTTTCATAAGTTCTGACTAGAATTTCCTTTATACTGGCTCTCCTTCAAGGTTACGAACAGGTGTGCATGCTTATAGGGAGATTGATTCTGTGAACTTTGGGCTTTTTAAAATACATTTACCCCACGATCTTTTGTGGGAATCTATCAGAAATTCAGGATGCTTGCATTAAACCTTCAAAAGAACAGGAAGTCTCCATTTTTAGATGCAAACAAGTGGGCTTAAACCCTAAAGATTTTAACACTGCTGAAAATTCAGGCCCAGGAGGCTCTGTGTTTTCTACACTTGGGAGACAGGGCGCTCTCTCACCTGCTTCTGGCAATGCAGACTGCGAGCATGCAAGTGGGTTTATTTTGGATATGCTTTCTGGTCCATTAAGAAAACATCATATTAGAATAAGTAGATCAGGATAGAAGTTATCTCAACTTTATGTATGAAAATACAATTATTTGGGTTAGAATTTTAGAATTTTAGGAAGCAAGACTGTTCTTTTACAGATGACACATCCAGAGTCCAGAGGAGCAGAACAACTTGCATGAGGACCCGACAACCCTCCCCCCATCCTCACCCTCCATGACACAGCCCCCTAGGACCCCACAACCCTCCCCCAACCTCACCCCTCGACAACACAGCCCCCTAGGACCCCACGACACTCCCCCATCCTAACCCTCCACGACACAGTCCCCTAGGACCCCACAACCCTCTCCCCATACTTACCCCTCCACGACACAGCTCCCTAGGACCCCACAACCCTCCCTTTCTACTCACACCTCCACGACACAGCCCCCTAGGTCCCCATGACCCTCCCTCCATCCTCACCCTCCATGACACAGCTCTCTAGAACCCCATGACCCTCCCCCGGTCCTCACCATCCATGACACAGCCCCCTTCCCACTATCAGCCTCTTGGCAACTGAGCAGGGACTGAAGCTAGGCTCCTTCCTCTACAGGCAGGACTCTGTCTAGGGCTTGGGAAATGCTCTTCACTTCCTGTCTTGCCACTCCATCTGCAGAGGCCATTCGGTCTGAAACAGCGTTGAGATGTTCTTTAAGAACCAGGGATGCAGGAATAAGCCTAGTAGCCTCAGAGGGGCCCATGCTAGGATTTGAGCTTCATCCTGGGCAAGAGCTGGGCCCAGAGTTGTGGGCTCTGCCTCCACATTTGGGTCAGGGCGTCCCAAAGAGCCTATAGCTGGACACAGTGCAGCAGGCCTGTCTGCTGATCTTTTCCAAAACACCATCTATGCACTAAGGGAGCAGCTGCTCCTGAAACATTTCCCAGGCTGAAGGAGTAAGAATGATCCAATTCAGCAAATATTCAACTCTGATCATGATGTCCTGGGTCCAGTGCTAAGTGTGGAGGAGGAAAGACATGGTATGATTCCTGCCCTTGACAAGATCAATGTCTGGTAGGGGAGACAGATGCGTAAACAGTGAACCACTACATAAAATGGCAAGGCTTTGTGTGTGTGTGTGTGTGTGTGTGTGTGTGTGTGTGTGTGTGTGTGAGATGAATAAAATGTGGTACAAATAAAAAGTGAGAGAGAGAGAGATGAGGTCTGAGAGTGATTGGAGGCCTGGGTAGGATTAGGGAAAGAGATATAAAGACGGTCACTGGGGGAGGGAGAGAGAGAGAGAGAGAGAGAGAGAGAGAGAGTGAGTGGGAGGAAAGGCATGGAGCATGGACCAGCATGAGAAAAGGACTGGGCACTTGAGGGCCAAGCCATGATGTGCATGTGCATGATAGGGACCAGGGGGCACATGAGGGGAGGTGGGGATGGAAAAGGGACTTGGGGACAAAGGGTCTTGAACACTCAGAAATGCAGAGCTTTTCCTCCTGGTTAAACTCCATGGTGCCAAAAAAGGTTTTCCCAGTTGCCTGTGACCTCAGTCCTCAATCCTAAGGAAAAGTGGGTACAATATTTGATCCCTGGAATCAATTAATAGACAGCAGTAGCTGCTTTGCTTTTGTTGCCGGGCTAATGATACCTGGCAATAGAGCTGTTTGTTTTAACATAGATGGTGGTGTTTTAACCAGGGAACATGAAAACCCAAGAAGCTGATGGACAAGACCAGCCCTGGATGTGCCTTCATAGACCCCGGGGGAGAGTCTCACAACTCCTTTCTTCATTTGTCTTCTTCTGCCTGGCTCCAGTTGGTCCCTCAGTCTAGTAAGTTGTACCCAAAGGGGCCTCCTTCACTTCCCACTCCCCAAAAGGGCATATATTTGGCAGATTTCTGTTGATACCAGATTTGTCCTGTACTTCTAGGAAAGAATGAGGTGTCACAAGGACTTTGGGGCTGTAGGTCCAGAGGAGACCCATGACACAATGCAAAAGGCGTTGGTGGCAGATCTGCATGAGACAGCGATGCCCCTTCTCTATGGGCTGTTGTGTAAATGGGCACGGCCTTCCAGCCAGTGAAGAGAACTCCTTCAGAGGCTGTGGAGACTGAGAATGGTCATGGAGACCCCTTCATCTAAACCTCACATGTGATAAGTGAGAAAACTGAGGCCTGGAGAGGTACACGGAGTTTTACAAAGCCAAATCTGTTTAGTTACTATAGATGTTAGGGAAAAAAGGTATGCTGAAATCAGAGGGGACCAGGTGAGGCAAAGAGGCTTGGAGAAGCACCCATCTCTCAGGACAGATTCCTATCAGCAAGGTCAGTAGAGACTAATAGATAGACCGGGGAAAGAGGTAACTGGCATCCTTGGACTGCATATTTTGATCTCTGTTAGGCGTGTGAATGGAAGAAAATCTCCAGGGCTTTGATAGTGCTACTTCACTTAGATGCAATGCTCTCTGCTATTCTCCCGCCTCCCTCTGGTTAATTTCAACATACCTTTTGGAGCTCTGCAGAGAAGCCTTCTGGAATGTTTCTACCTAGGTCAACTTGTTTGATTGTTGGTCTCATAACTTAAGTCTCTTTCCTTCAGAGCACTTATTGTAATTGCAATTTTCACTTGATTAATTGATTAAGGTTTGTCTCCCCCATTAAATTGTAATTCTTCGGTATAATTCATGGTATAAACCATGTCTGTTTTGGCTCACCACTGGCCCCCCAATGCCAAACATAGTTTCTGGCACTTGGTATGTTGAATTAATAAGTAGAAAAAGAAATAAATAACATTGCTTGATAATGAGTCATTGGTAAGATACTTACTTGAAAACTGAAAGTTTAAAATAACTACTGAGAAAAACAAAAGATGAAATAGACCAAAAGCAAACAAAAAGCAATAACAGTACAGATGTGAGACCAGCTGAGTTGGAGGCCACATCTGCACAATGGCCTTCATCTATGCTGTGAAATAGTCTTTGTCATCCAATGGATATTTGCTTAGCATCCTTGATGTGTCCAGCTTTATGTCAGTTATTGGGGACAAAGAGTAACTATGTCTTTCTGGAATTTCCAGCCTCAGTGTAAAGCTACAGATGAGATAGGGATTGATCCACATAGGATTGATAATGTATGAATTAATTCATAGTAGGATATTCATACAAGAGACATGGGGACAATGTTGATTAAAAAAAAATCAGGCGATGATGAAGGCTTAGGCTGGAAAAAGAATAAATTAAGCCAGTTTAAAAGAGAGATTGAGAGCGAGAATGAAGGAAAGGAAGGAGGGGCGGGAGAGAGGGAGAGAGAAAGAAGACTAACTGGGAGAACATGGAAAGAACAACAGCCTGGTGGTCTCTGAAAGCTTAAACCACAGCTGTGGAGGGAGTGCGGATGCTAGAGAGTGAGAAGGATGCAAATATCACATCTAATTTGCAACTTCAGTCACAAAGTCTTTCTGGATGTTAAACAAGTTTTGCCATTGGTGTAAACACCTGAAGTGGGATGGAGCTGAGACTCCTAGAGAATTGTAGAGGTTAGGATTTTGTGAGTGCAGTGTATTGAGTCATTCATCTGAATTGCCATTGGACATCCAGGACACAAAAACCAAAATGCCTCAGACAGCTTCTATCCCAATACTTGGTGAGAAGATATCCCCACATGTCTCAGAATACTAGTGGGTGAGGACAAACTGCCAAATGCGGCAAGATTCTTCTGTCATTAGAACGGCATATGTGATAGTAGAAGGAGGACAATGGGACTTCTAATAACTTTTACAACTAGAAACTCCCTCAATTATAAACAGATGTTACTGGATGAATCATAGGCTATTCTGAAGCCATCCAACAAAAGTGGGAAGGGTCCTTTGCAGGTTCTAATCCAAGGATGAGTTAAGAGGCCATAGGAATGTCACATGGCTGATGAAGGGCTCTGGGTCCTGTGCAGTCTCAGACTAATGAAAATACTCCCTTCCAAGATGTGCTTGAACCAAGGAGTACGATCAAAATCACGGAGAAAAGGGACAAAAGGGTCAAAGGAAAGACAAGATTCAAATAGAAGAGCAGGGCAGGGGAAGAAAACCAGAAGGTGGTGCAAAGTTTTGAACTTTTGGTAAAAACTGTAGATGAAAGAGCTCTTGTATTAAGGACTTAAGGAAATCATCCCAGTGCCTACCTTTCCTTATAAGAGTAAAACTCATCTCACTTAAATAGAAGAAGTAGAAAAGAAGTGTTGTCAAATCTCACAGAAAGTTATATTTTTTAAAAAAGATATAAGAAATCAAATAATGTCTTTGCAGATAATTAACAACTCCATAAAATAGGTAAACGATCTAACTTAATAATGCAATTTTGTTAAAAATATTAAGAAAATGATAGATGATATAAAATAATAGTATAAGTCAAGATTAAGGAAAACTTAGCTATTAAATAATTCAAGAAAAGATTTTAAAAGATAGCTACCAGAAGTCAGGAAATAATTGGAAATAAAACATTTTTTTTTCAGAATTAAATATTAATTTTATTTCAGAAACAAATACAAAACTAGAAGAAACACAAGGATAAGGAACTATCATAGGTTATGCCTTAGGAGAAGAAGATGGGAAGAAATTAATGTATAAAAATTACGTGAGAGAAAGTGACAGATACAGAAGATAAGCAACAAAAATGTGATATATGCTGATAGGAGTCTCCAAAGAAGAAAATCAAAGCAGTAAAATTGAAAAGTTGAAAAAAAAAATACCCTGAATATTAGTATTGTATTAGTCAAAGAGAAAAGGGGTAAGAAACTGGCCAGATAATAGAAGTCATACACACATGTACAATCAGCAGTATGGGACATGAAATAAATAATGACATATATATCTTACACAAACATAAATTGACATAATTTATAGATTTTTAGGTTGGCTAACAAAACTAAATCAAATAATAAGTTGTATACAAAGGACACACCTAAAACAAAGAAGTTCTGAGTGTTAACAACAACAACAAAATTAATGAGCAAAAACATATTAGCCAACCGTAAACAAAAAGAAAGTAAAAGTCACAATCCTGATACCTAATGAAGTAAAATTCACATAAAAAGGATTAAAAGAAACAACAAAGGATATCTTATGTAATGACCATGTAATTCATAATGAATACATAATGGTTACTCATATTCTTGAATCTTACAACAAAATAGCAATGTTGAAAAAGCAGAAAGTTCAGTAGATGCAAAAGAAAACAGGATCACATAAATAGTAGATATTTTAACTTACTTTGTCACTTCAAAACAGATCAAATCAAATAAAACATTTAATAAACCAGAATTTATTATCTATCACTAACTCTGAACTCTTAAAATAGACATTCCAATTTTTCGAGTACACATGAAAATTGACCATATGGTAGGCAATAAGAACTCTTCTACACATTTCAAAGAACAGAAAAAAATACAAACAAAATTTCCTGAGCAATAAAAATAAATTTATTTTAAAAATGTAATGGTTTTTATTGCCAGGAAATTAAAACCTTTAAACAAGGTTGTCAATGTTGTACTCGCTATCAAAAGACTGGAAACAACTAGTGAACATACTGTGGTACATTCACTTGTAAAAAGAAGAGAGGAATATTTGCATATAATGTGAAATGAACTCCAGGAATTACTACAAACTGGGGAAGAAACAATTTGCAGAAAAAATGCATATAGTGTGCCATTGTTTACTAAAGAAAGGCATAGATATATATACACACATACATACATATATATGTATATATATTTGTGTATATGTTTTTAAATGGAAATATAAGTCCCCAAAGTAAATACAAGTGGCTCCTTACCTGCTTCTGGGTTGACCAACACTCCAGCCACAGCGACTAGAAAAAAAACAGATAAATTATTATCGATAATATTTAAATACCTGTCAGAGAGCTATGGAAACAAGAGAGAGTATATGAGCCAAAATTCCAGATGGGAGAAAATTTCTGAGATAAGCTGACAATTTCCCTCGGACAAAAGAAATAAAAGATCTAAATAAATAAGGAAAGATTCTATGTTCATAGATTGGAACATACAATATTCTTAACATATCAATACTTCCCAATTTGGTCTATAAACATAATCCCAATAAAAATTGCAGGAAATTACATTGTAGTTGTTGACAAACTGACTTTAAAGCTTATACTGAAAGGCAAAATATCTAGGGCAGCTAACACAATACTCAAGAAGAACAAACTTGGAAAATCCATACTATCTGAATTCAAGATTTACGAAGAAGTTGTACTAATCATGGGATTAGTGGAAGAATAAATAGACACATGAATCAATGGAGGAGAATAGGAAACCTAGAAATAGACCCATGCAAATGTAATCAACTGTTCTTTGACAAAGGAGCAAAGACAATTCGATGGAGAAAAGATTTACTCAACAAACGGCTTGGACAATTAACATCTGTAAGAAAGATGTAAATCTAGGCATGAACCTTAGGCCCTTTCACAAAAATTAATTCAAAATGGATCATATGTCTAAATGTAAAATACAAAATTATAAATATCCAGATGTAAATATAGGAGAATATCTAGTAACTTTGGTTTGGTGATGAGTTTTTAGATAAAATACTGAAAGCACGATACAGGAAAGAAAGAGAAACTTAAGTTGAACTTTATTAAAATTAAAAACTTATCCTCTGTCAAAGAGACTGTTAATAAAAAGAAAAGACAAGCCACAGACTAAAAGAAAATATTTGTAAAATATTCATATCTGATGAAGAACTGATATTCAAAATGCAGAAAAAACTCTTGAAACTCAACAATAAGAAAACAACATAAATAAAAACTGAGCAAAAGAACTGAACAGACATCTCACCAAAGAAGATGTACAAATGGCAAATAAGCATATGAAAAGATCTCAACAGTATTTTTCATTAGGGAGATGCAAATCAAAACAAGATCCCACGATACAAAATGCCTGGATATAAATTGACAACGAGATTGAGGGTGAACATTAAATGTAGGTTTTCAGGCAGAACTTGGACTAAATGAAGGTTATAAGGGTAAAAGTCCTGTACATGATGGCTATATGATCAGACAAAAGGTTGAAATTAATTATAGTATGTTTTTAAACAACAATGGAATTAAGCTAGAAATTGCTAACAGAAAGATAATTATAAAAACCCCAACTATAGGGAAGTTAATACAATTCTAAATATTCTATGGATCCAAGAAAAAAATCCAAAAGGGAAACTAGAAAATGTTTTAACCTAAATTATAATGAAGGCTACTTACCTATATTTATGGGATGAAAATAAGTGCTCATATAGAAATATGTGGCATTAAATGCACATATTAGGAAAGAAAAATCCTGAAATCCATTATTTAAAACTGTATTTCAAAAAGGGAAAAAGCATAAGGCAAGCCCATGGAAAGGAAAAGGAAACAAATAATACATATAGGAGCATATATCAAAAAAAGAAAAAACAAGCATACTGTGGAAAAACAACAAACCTAAGAGCGACTTAAGATTAATAAAACTGACTAAACCTCGGAAAACTGACAAAGATAAAAAAAGAGGGAAACACAAGTTACAGAATATAAAAGGATCATTCTTACACATATTATAGATATCTGTAAATTATGACATACATAAGTTCTGCATATGCTGATATATGAATATTCTGATATACATGAAATTGAATCTTCCTTTTCAGAAAGAAATCCCTGGCAACAGATGGCTTCACCTGTGAATACTTCCATACATTGAAGGTAGAAATACAACAATTTTGCAACAAACTCTTCCACAGAAGTGCCATAACAGATGAGAACATGTCCTAATGCTTTTTATGAAGTCAGTATACTATTGATTCTGAAGGCTGACAAAGACATTAGGAGATAGGAAAACTACAGACCAATCACTCTTATGAATATAGATTCAAATATTCTTAACTAAATGTTAGCAAGTACAATCCAACAACATAATACTTTATGACTAGATGAACAATTCTGGGTATGCATGCATGCTTTGCCAACACAAAATCAAAACATGCAACCAATTAATAGAAAAAGGAGAACAATTATATGATCACCTTGATAGTCACGGAAAAAGCATGTATTAAATTCAATGTCCACTAATGATTTAAAAAATTCCTAGCAAATTAGAAATAGATGGGAATTTGCTTAATCAGATAAAGAATCTACAAAATCTCTGGTTAAAATTATACTCCGGCCGGGCGCGGTGGCTCAAGCCTGTAATCCCAGCACTTTGGGAGGCCGAGACGGGCGGATCACGAGGTCAGGAGATCAAGACCATCCTGGCTAACACGGTGAAACCCCGTCTCTACTAAAAAATACAAAAAAACTAGCCGGGCGAGGTGGCAGGCGCCTGTAGTCCCAGCTACTCGGGAGGCTGAGGCAGGAGAATGGTGTAAACTCGGGCGGCGGAGCTTGCAGTGAGCTGAGATCCGGCCACTGCACTCCAGCTTGGGCGACAGAGCGAGACTCCGTCTCAAAAAAAAAAAAAAAAATTATACTCCATGGCAAAATAATGGGAAATTTATTCATGCAATTAGAAACAAGTGGTGCTGCTACATCACTTTTAGTCAACATTGTACTGGAGGCAGTGCAATGAAGCAAGAAAAAGAAATAAATAGTTTAAGAATTGAAAAGGAATAAATAAAATTATTATTTGCAGATAATATGATCTTGTTTACCTAGAAATTTCAAGAGATTGTAGAGAAAATCTGTTAGAATAATTTGATTAATTATATTAGCATTAATAAGTGAATTTAGTGATATCTTTGGAGATAAGATTAATCTATGGAAATCAATTGTCTGTCTATACCAACAACAAAAATCCAGAATTAAATTTTACATGTAATTTATAATAACATAAAAAATAGGAAATACTTAGAAAGATGCAAAAGACTTCTACACCAAAAGTAAGAACTTTACTGAATAATTAAATTAGACCTAAATTAATTAAAGAATATAGCATGCTTATTGTCAAGAGTCAGGTTTTATAAAAAAAAATTATTATTACCAAGTGGGGAGAGTAAACTGACAAACTGATTCTAAAAATCATCCAGAAATGCAAAAAGTCTAGAATAATTACAACAATCTTGAAGAAGAAAAATAAAATTGAAAACTTTCTACTACCAGATACAGTATACTACCAGATATCAGGAGGTACAGTAGAGTAGATCTGAGTGAAACAGTAGAATGCATAAGATTCCAGAACCAAACACACATATATTTATGGCAAAGGTGACGCTGAAGTCCATTGAAGGAAACAATAGTCTTTTCAAAAAATGTCCTGGGCATAGAATAGCTACTGGTATTCGCAAAAATAATGGAACTAGACCATGCCCTTTCACTAAACACAAATATCAATTCCAGATGGACTTCAGATCTAAATGCGAAGTGTAAAAAATAAAAATATTTGTAGGAGAACATAATAATAACTACTTGAGATCTTGGGATAGGGAAAAAAAATTTCCCCCTAAAAATAGACACAAATACCACTGGCCATAAAAGGACAAAAATGTGATAAATCAGTCTTTATTAAAATTTAAGAATTTGGTTCATCCAAGGCAACCTTCAGAGTAGGATGAGATACTTAAAACCCGTGTAGTCAACAGAGTACTTGTATCCAAAATATATTTTTAAAACTGTATAAATTAATAACAAAAGACATTTTAAATTCAATTTCCAAATGAGGGCACTTAAAAATCTACTTGGCCTATATGCTGATTCTTTTCATTGAACCTCAGTTGCGCAGAATTACATCTCTCATAATCTCTGCTCCAAAATATACTGTCATCATTGATCAAGGCATGACTTTCCTTTATTCAGCTAATTCTTCACATATTTCATAATGTAATACATCATTACACCAGATAATGTAATACATTCATACAACTACTCATTAATAATTTTGACTTTAACCTACCTATGGATACCCATAGCTTCTTCCCCCTTCCCATCTCCCTACTTCCTCCAACTGGTTAGCTGTCATCCCAAATACCATGTTCCTTTTTTCTTAGTTTTCTTTTTCTTTGGTTTGATAGCATCAATACATATTCCAAAAGTGTGTGTTTATTTTTCATTTAATTACTTTTAATTTCAGAAGAAAATTATCATGTTGTTAATAATTTTGGAGGTAACTTTTATCATTTAATGTTATATTCTTTTTTTTTTTTTTGGAGGCCAGGCATGAGCCACCATGCCCTGACTAATATTATATTCTTAAGATTCACTCACGCTGTTGTAATTGTTTAATTTTGACTGCTACATAATATTCTACTTTGTGAATGTGCCACATTTTTTTCATCTTGTTTCCTCTTATGGACACTGGATTGCTTCCAGGTTTTTGCTATTATAAACAGTGTTGTTATGAACATTCTTGCATGTGTCTCCTCTGGTGTATATGTAAGTATTCCTCCGGGGATGTGTCCTGAGGTTTAATTGGTGGTCACAGTATATGTGAATAGTAAACTGTATGTTTGTTTTACATTTAACAGTTTTCTGTTTTCTTGTTTTTTTTTTTTTTTTTTTTTTTTTTTTGCAGTTTTTCCAAAGTATTCAACATATTATATTTCAATAATTCTTTTTTTTTTGAGACAGAGTCCCGCACTGTTGCCCTGGCTGGAGTACAGTGGCATGATATCGGTTCACGGCAACCTCTGCCTCCCGGCTTCAAGTGATTCTCCTGCCTCAGCCTGCCAAGTAGCTGGGATTATAGGTGCCCACCAATATGTCCAGCTAATTTTTTGCATTTTTAGTAGAGATGGGGTTTCACCATATTGGCCAGGCTGGTCTCAAACTCCTGACTTCGTGATTCACCCACCTCGGCCTCTCAAAGTGCTGGGATTACAGGTGTGAACCATCATGCCTGGTTCCATAGTTCATTAATTCTAACATGCACTTTTTGCCCACATTTTAAGTTCTCTGTAATAGGAATATTCTTAAAATCAATGACATATCATGCTTTAATTGTTGGTATTTTTTCTAAGTGATACATAAAATTGTCGGTTGCCTTAAAACCGATGATGTCTTAAATTTGATAAAGATCTCTTTCCTCACATGCATTTCATTTACCCCCTACTTCATCGGTTTACAAAGTATTACATTCTATAATTAATCTAAGTACAACTGGCATAATCAAGTATGGGGAAGAAGACAGGTGGCCCTTGGAAAGACATACAGAATTGGCGAGGAAGAGAGACAGTCGTGCGAGAAGTCATGCTGGCAGCGCTCCCCTGCCCTGGGCGGCAGCCAGGATGAGCTGCGGAGAAGGGAGAATGTGTCCATCTGGAAGGGGCCTAATGGAGATGGTGTAGCGTTTCCATGATATCCACAGTCATTACAAACTGTGAAGTGCAGCACACATTCTTATTATAATACTTAATCATGGCTTTCCTCCACATAAAGCCATGTGAGCCATCTCTGACAGGCTGGCCTAGGAAATCCTCAGGCAGGTAGGGTGGCCAAAGGATCAACATCAGGTAGCTGCCCTTGGGCAGAGAATTCTGGTTCTCCTTGGCCTGTTTCAATGAGTTTGGACCATTAACAAATCCTATCCTCAAATCACTTCTTATTCCATTCCTTCAAAAACCAGGAAGAGGAATAAGACTCTTTAAGTATGCAAGGTATTACTGAAGGAGTCTGAAGGAGTGCTACTGGATCTTCAGCATAAGCTTATTTTTATCCATTGGAAACCAGATCTTCAGAGGAGTTTTCGTGATTTGGATTAGCTTCCTGCGTTCAAATATGACTAGCTTCACAGTGCTGGGTGATTGGAGTAAAGTAAGAAGGTGAACTGAAGGGCTTTTGTTGTGGCTTCCATTTCTTTTGTATCTATGGTTCGGGGTTGTGCATTTTGAAACTCTGAATCTGAAGATTTAAAATTGTTTTGCAGTTTCCAAATCAGGAAGGCAACATCATGCTTCAGAATGACTGAGTGTGCCCAGGAATGAGTGACCCTGTCTGCATCCTAGCTGTATCACTTCCATGCTGAGCCTGGGGTCCTCACTTTAGGCCAGCCCCATGGTACTGTTGCAAGGAAAATCACCATCATTCTGGCAAGGTATTCAGCATGCTGCCTGCACGTAGCAAGCACCTAATAAATGTCACCATCATCATCTTTCCTCATTGTCTAAAGACAGCAGCAGGGTGGAGGAATTGGCCTCTCATCCTCTGAAAAAGAAATCTGCTGTCAGAGTGATTAGCAGCAAAACAAGAAAGTCTGGGATGCTGCCAACACTTTCCCTGCAGTTTTCAATTTCTTTTTTTCTAGGAATAGAAGCAGAAAGAATAGGGGAAAATGTCATTTGGCAGATAATCCGCCCTCCTCCAGTTTTGTTTTATTATTATTTTCCTTCAGGCATCACATCAAAAAAATGGGGAAATTATTTTCTAAAACTTCATAGCTCAGAAAAGTAAAACCACATTTCTCTGTGGCCTCTGGCTCCCCTGAGCATATGGCTTTGGCAGTGCTCCCTGCCTCCACACCATGCTCGGGAGCTCTCCTCCTTCCCCTGGTCCTCCTGATGTGCCAGACACAGCAGCAGCACCAAGGGCCCAGACAACGAAGACAGGCTGGGCTGATGCCTTGACACAGATTCACTGAGGCTAGAATAAAACATTGCAGTCATGGTGGCTCTTTTAAAAAATGTGTTCTGCAAATTACATCAGTGAATTTCAGAAAAGGTGTTCTGATGAATTATAAGAATCAGTTAAAATATAATCACTTCATAATTTATATAAACAAACTCATTATTGTATTATTCAACCCTCACAGTGACAATATAAAGAGACATTTATTATCCTCACTTAAATTGAAGATACTGAGGCTTAGAGAAGTTGAGTGATTTGTTAAAAAGTACAGAGCAAGCAAGGTGCAGGGCTAGAACTGAAAACAGTTGTTTTACTGTCTTTGGTTTGCCAAGATCTCAGGAATTATGTTACGAAGGGTCTCAGCTATGTCACCCCAACCCCAACTCTCCTCTGCTGCTTTCTTAAGATTGCAAGAAAATGTAGTAATCCTACAAGAAAGTGTGGAGGAAGGAATAATAAGGAAGAAGGAAGGAAGGAAGGAAAGGAAGGAAGGAAGGAAGGAAGGGAGGGAGGAAGGAAGGAAGGAAGGAAGGAAGGAAGGAAGGAAGGAAGGAAGGAAGGAAGGAAGGAAGGAAGGAAGGGAGGGAGGGAGGGAGGGAGGGAGGGAGGGAGGGAGGGAGGGAGGGAGGGAGGGAGGGAGGGAATAGAGAGGAGAGAAGGGGAGAGGAAAGGAAGACCATGTCGTCTGCTGTGTACACCAAAGAGGTTATCTGATATTCCTCCAAACCATGAGAACGATCTGGCTTTTTATCATAAGTTATCTAGAAGGGAGAGCATAGATTTTACATAGCACACTGCACTGAAAACCTTTCCCAAAATTCTCTTGAGACAACTTTTTTCTCCCTAAAGTTTTACATCTGAACACCTGCTGAGCAGCTCTCCCCCATCTTCTTGTAGATCTGTTTCCACTGTGCCATTTCCTTGCTGATATACACTGTGCTCCCCACCTGTGATCCTCCTGCCTGGCACAGCCATCTCCAGCCCCATCCACAGGTTTGGAACTAGAGTGAACAAATCTTCCAGCATCCTACCTGTAAGGCTCACTGTTCCTTTTAGAAAGCAGGGAGCTTTCTAAAGAGGAGCTTCCTGAAAGAGGGAGTATAGTTGGTTTTAGATAAAAAATAATAGAAGTGCAAGAAGAAACTAGAAAGGGGGGTAAGGTACCAGAAGAGACTTGGGGTCGCCAGGAGGACTTTAAGTCCCCAGTTGAGATCAGTGCGCCAGGCCTGGGCAAGCCAAGGCTGAAATGAGGAACAAGAGAGCTGACCATGGCCTTGGCCAGGATGAGACACAAGCACCAGGCACCAGGAGAGATGTATGGGAAGGGGCGGGAGAGGGAGCTTCCCCAGCCACCCACTTCTGTGTCTCCTATTGACTCTAAACAGTGAGTAGAGGTGGATCCTCCCTAGTAAATAAATGCACTTGAATCTCGAAAGACATGTCCTGGGTGTGGGGTCCTGCTCAGCACCTGGAACAGCCCTTCTCTGTGGGGAGTGTAGGAGAAACAGGGGAGTTGGGGAGCGGCTGTACCATGGCTGTCTCTCACATTTAGCTTGGTGATTCTAACATCTCAATCGTCAGTGAAATGAAAAACAGAAGAAAGACTCTAGGAGGTAAGCCACTTATTTGTGGGTTCCTAACATTTTGATAGTTTGGCTGTTGTACAGACTTTTATTAAACTCCGATTTACACACACACACACACACACACACACACACACACACACACACACACACACACGAATAGCTTTATAAAGGATTTTTCTAAGCATCAAAAGGCATTTAGGCCTAGCACCTCCCACCCCTGGGTATCCTGGTTGTGAGAGGAGGAGAAGGGGAGGTGATTGGAGTTTCCCTAGTTCACTGAAGGTAACCACTCAATGCTGTGGGCTTCCTGTGCTGGGCAGGGCGCTCTCTGTCCCCTGAGTCACTTTGATCACAGGTTCTTGGAGAGTTTAATACAAAGAGAATCCTGGTGGCTGCTCTGCTCTCCATGGCTCCTTGGGAATTCAATAGATTTACTTCTTGGTTTGATTAATTAAGCATGGTGAGGTTTGGTATTGTGGCATATCCCCTCCATTTGCCGCATTTGACAACAGCATGCTGTAAAACTCACTACGTGCTTGTTGAGTGACGGTCAGAATGCATCACGCAGGAGTGAATAAATGAATGCACCAATGGAAGGGGACCTGGGTTCCATTATGGTTTTTGCAGCGATTGGTTTTGGCCGCAGGCTTCACAGATTCTCAAGAGTAGCACAATCACTCAGAGCCCTTGCAAGTTGAGGCTGGCCCACGGGCCTCTGCTAGAGGTTGCCAGGGAGCCTCCTGTCTCCTTCTGTTTGAGGCTGGCAGCAGGGCTTCCTAGGAGAGGAGACTATAAGCTGCACCAGACAGATGCACCTTGACTGCAACTTACTGGGCAGCGCTACGGGAAGGAGCACGTTTTCATGCAAAGGGAAGTATTTAGGCCCCCACTGGGACCCTGCCAAGCATTCAAGGGTTTAGCAACAAGGACTCCAGAACATTTGCAGCTTCTCCGCCTTTGTGATCTCTTACTGAGCCTTTCTGTGTCTGTCTAAGGCAGAATTGCTCAATCTGACACTTGGGTTTGTTAAGAAGTAACATAACCTAAGTTAATTTTTAAGTAATTAATAATGAATATTGTTAGAAAAATCCACCCCTGTTAAGTAAAAGCCCCAGCTGCTAATAGGTATAATATGTTACTAATTGAAACATGGTATACTATGTTACCATCCGTGGTGTAATATGTTACTAATTAAAAAGTGATAGAAAAATAAAATCTTTTGACAAAAATGCAAATCTGCCAAGTTTGACCCAGGAAACGCTGACTTCGTTGAACAGCCACAAGCTGAAAGGTGAAAGCACGATGGCCCTGATGGGAGCGCCCACGAGCAGGAGAGTGGTCAAGCCCCAGATTCTCCTTGCTCCCTCTGTTAAGTCCAAATTTATTACTCTTGGTTCCCCAAAGATTTATGTCCTTGTGGAAAGTGAGGCAAGGATAATTGACTAAGAGAGACATTGGCAGGGGCGTTGAGGCCTGGGCACGGGGGATGGGCAAGGGGAATGGGCAACACAGTGCAGGGCTGAGAGCCTGGGCATGGCAGGGACCGGCAGGGAGGCCTGTGGGTGGAGGATGGGCGGGGGGGCAAGGGGGAGAACCTGAGTGTGGAGGGGCACTGGGGAAGAGGGGAGGTAGTGGAATGGGCGGGGAGGTAGGGAAAAGAGCCTGGGTGCCGGGTTATGGGCGTATGGGGGTATGGGGTGGGGATGGGGAGGGTGGGACCTGCATGAGAGCCTGGGCGAAGAGCGTGGGTGGAAAATGGGCAAGGGGAGGCAGGGGTGAGAGCCTGGGCGCAGGGGGATGGGCAGTGGCCAGGGACACGAGAGCCTGGGGGCAAGGGAAGGAGAGGTGGCGGTGGGCAGGATGGGGCGGGAGGCCGGTGGGCGTGGTTTGCTTGGAGCCTGGCGGGAGCCAGAGGCGCTAGCGGAGGAAGGGAGTGGTGGCCTAGGACGGACCCAGAGAACTGTACCTGGCAGAGCAGGGTGTCTTGAGAAAGGACCTTCCCGTCAGGGGACACACAGGCAGTTGGACACAGGATGATTTTCACGTTAACCACCATTAAACAAACAAGGTAAATGTTTAGGAAAATATGATTCTCCCATCAAATTTTATCCCTAAAGAGGCTTTTGGCTTCAAACCGCTGCACTTGGGCGTTTGTGAATTTGTGCGGTGTAACAGGGTATTTTACTTCATCTTCCTTTGTGTATTCCTGGTCATTAAAGAACGTAAATATCTGTTCATATGAGCTTTTTACCAGAAGAGCCTTCTGCTCTGTGAAGAGCCTATTCATGATTTTTTTTCTCCTTTAAGAAAAATACGGTGATATGGACTTTTCTTGTAGATTTAAAGGCGTTTCTACACATTACGTATCTATGTTGATACTGTCGGTTGTGCATGCTACAAATATTGTTTCCCTGTTTAAAACTACTTCACTTAAGGTGTCCGTTGATGATCAAAAACTTCTAATTTTAAAATATAGTCCAAGATTTCAGTCATTTTTTGTATAATGGTATGTTTTGGTTCTTGTTTAAACTTTGATGTCTACAAATTTCTCAACTATATTTTCTACTAAAATTTTGTTTCATTTTTAGACATTTAAAGTATTATTCTGAAATATATTTTTATGTACAGAAGTGATGTGAGATCAGGATACAACTTTACCTTCGTTTATTTGGATAACCATTTTTCAGCCCCCTTTCTCTCCTTCGCTGGCCTGGTTTGCTCACTACCTGTCTCCCATACCAGAGTTCCTATGGGCATAGATCTCCTTGGGAGTTTTTACTTTTTTTCTTTTTGCTAATATATTTTGGGGCCCATTCCACACTGCCTCAGTTATTATGGGATTGATACTGATGAGGACAGGATTCCTCTCACTATTCTTTTGAAATATCCTGGTTATTCTTGGAATTTTATTTTTTTCACCTAAATTTCAGGATCTGTTTGTCAAGTTTAAAAAAAAAAATCCTGTTGGGACTTGGATTGGAGTCATAATGAATCTAGAGATTAACTTTTAAACAAGTGACAGTCAAGGAGTTGTTTCATTGTTGTAATCACCGTATATATCTCGTTAGGCCATCTTTAATATCTCAGTGCCATCTAGAATCTTCGCCTGGAAGATTACACTTCTTGTTAGAATTATTATTAGGTTCTGCTATTCTTATTTTTACCACTTTAAATGGCATTTAAATTATTTTTTCTTGACGTGCATTTATTATTTGATTTGGTGAGTATCCCAATTTGAAATATTAAGTTAATTGATAAAGCAAGCAATTTCTTACAAATATGGCAAGGATTCACAACATTCTATTCATGTTGAATTTCCATTGATACACACATTTGCCTTTACTTCAAATTCCAACATTTACAGGCGATAATAAACATGAGGGTTTTTTGTTTGTTTATTACTTTTTAAATTTTACTTTAAGTTCCAGGATGCATGTGCAGAATGTGCAGGTGTGTTACATCGGTCTACATGTGCCATGATGGTTTGCTGCCCCTAGCAACTCATCATCTAGGTTTTAAGCCCTGCGTGCATTAGGTATTTGTCCTAATGCTCTCCTCCCCTTTCCCCCATCCCTCAACAGGCCCCGGGTGTGTGAGGTTCCCCTCCCTGTGTCCACGTATTCTCATTGTTCAACTCCCACTTATGAGACAGAACATGTGGTGTTTGGTTTTCAGTTCCTGTGTTAGTTTGCTGAAGATGATGGCTTTCAGCTTCATCCAAGTCCCTACAAAGGACATGATCTCATTCTTTTTTTATGGCTGCATAGTATTCCATGGTATATATGTACATTTTCTTTATCCAGTCTATCATTGGTGGGCATTTGGGTTGGTTCCATGTCTTTGCTATTGTAAAGAGTGGTGCAATAAGCATATGTGTTAATGTGTCTTTATAGTAGAATGATTTATATTCCTTTGGGTATATACCCAGTAATGAGATTGCTGGGTCAAATGGTATTTCTGGTTCTAGATCCTTGAGGAATCACCACACTGTGTTCCACAATGGTTAAATTAATTTACATTCCCGCCAATGGTATAAAAGTGTTCCTATTTCTCCACAGCCTTACCAGCATCTATTGTTTCTTGACTTCTTAATTATCATCATTCTGACTGGCATGAGATGGTATCTCATTGTTGTTTTGATTTGCATTTCTCTAATGATTAGTAATGATGAGCTTTTTTTCCATGTGTTTGTTAACCACATAAATGTCTTCTTTTGAGAAGTGTCTGTTCATATTCTTTGCCCACTTTTTGCTGGAGTTGCTTGTTTTTTTCTTGTAAATTTGCTTAAGTTCCTTGTGGATTCTGGATATTAGACCTTTGTCAGATGGGTAGATTGCAAAAATGTTCTCCCATTCTGTAGGTTGCCTGTTCACTCTGATGCTAATTTATTTTGCTGTGCAGAAGCTCTGTAGTTTAATTACATCCCATTTGTCAATTTTGGCTTTCATTGCAATTCCTTTTTGTGTTTTATTCATGAAGTCTTTGCCCATACCTATGTCCTGAATGGTATGGCCTAGGTTTTCTTCTAGGATTTTTATGGTTTTGGGTTTTACATTTAAGTCTTTAATCCATCTTGAGTTAATTTTTGTGTAAGGTGCAAGGAAGGAGTCCAGTTTCAGTCTTCTGCATACGGCTAGGCAGTTTTCTCAGCACAATTTATTAAATAGGGAATCCTTTTCCCATTGCTTGATTTTGTCAGGTTTGTCAAAGATCAGATGATTGTAGAGGTGTGGTGTTATTTCTGAGGTCTCTGTTCTGCTCCATTGGTCTATATATCTGTTTTGGTACCAGTAACATGCTGTTTTGGTTGCTATAGCCTTGTAGTATAGTTTGAAGTCAGGTAGTGTGATGCCTCCAGCTTTGTTCTTTTTGCTTAGGATTGTCTTGGCTATACGGGCCCTTTTTTGGTTCCATATGAAATTTAAAGTAGTTTTTTTCTAATTCTGTGAAAAATGTCAATGGTAGTTTGATGGGAGTAGCATTGAATCTATAAATTACTTTGGGCTGTATGGCCGTTTTCATGATATTGATTCTTCCTATCCATGAGCATGAAGTATTTTTCCATTTGTTTGTATCTTCTCTCATTTCCTAGAGCAGTGGTTTTATAGTTCTCCTTGAAGAGGTCCTTCACATCCCTTGTAAGTTGTATTCTTAGGTATTTTATTCTGTTTGTAGCAATTGTGAATGGGAATTCATTCATGATTTGGCTCTCTGCTTGTCTATTGTTGGAGTATAGGTATGCTTGTGCTTTTTGCACATTGATTTTGTATCCTGAGACTTTGCTGAAGTTGCTTATCAGCTTCAGGAGGTTTTGGGCTGAGATGGTGGTGTTTTCTAAATGTAGAATCATGTCATCTGCAAACAGACACAATTTGATTTCCTCTCTGCCTATTTGAATACCTTTTCTTTCTTTCTCTTGCCTGATTGCCTTGGCCAAAACTTCCAATACTATGTTGAATAGGAGTGGTGAGAAAGGGCATCCTTGTCTTGTGCTGGTCTTCAAAGGGAATGCTTCCAGCTTTTGCCCATTCAGTATGATATTGGCTATGGGTTTGTCATAAATAGCTCTTATTATTTTGATATATGTTCCATCAATACCTAGTTTATTGAGAGTTATTAACATGAAGCGGTGTTGAATTTTATCAAAGGCCTTTTCTGCATCTATTGAAATAATCATGTGGTTTTTGTCATTGGTTCTGTTTATGTGATGGATTATGTTTGCTGATTTGCACACACTGAACCAGCCTTGCATCCCAGGGATAAAGTCGACTTGACCATGGTGGATAAGTTTTTTGATGTGCTGCCAGATTCGGTTTGCCAGTATTTTATTGAGGATTTTCACATTGATGTTCATCATGGATATTGGCTCGAAGTTTTCTTTTTATTGTGTGTCTGCCAGGTTTTGGTATCAGGATGATGCTGGCCTCATAAAATGAGTTAGGAAGGAGTCCCTCCTTTTCAATTATTTGGGATAGTTTCAGAAGGAATGGTACCAGCTCCTCTTTGTATCTCTGGTAGAATTCAGCTGTGAATCTGTCTGGTCTTGGGCTTTTTTTGGTCGGTAGGCTATTAATTACTGCCTCAATTTTAGAACTTCTTATTGGTCTATTTATGGATTTGACTTCTTCCTGGTTTTGTCTTGGGAGGGTGTATGTGTCCAGGCATTTATCCATTTCTTCTAGATTTTCTAGTTTATTTGCATAGGGGTGTTTATAGTATTCTCTGATGATAGTTTGTATTTCTGTGGGGTCAGTAGTGATATCCCCTTTTTCATTTATTATTGTGTCTATTAAATGGTATTTAAATTACATTTTTTATTATTTTTGGTAGTTGATAGATATTTGCAATTTAAACACAAATAATAAAATAAATGGATAAATGAATTTTGTCCATCATTTGTAACTCATTTAAATGATCTTTTGATTTGTCTGTGTAAAGGATTTCATCATTTGGAAATAAGGGCTGGTTAATTTCCTCTTTCCTAATACTTTTCACTTAATTATTATTAATTGTAATATTACTAAAAACAATTAATATATTGATTAATTATTGTGCTATTGAGAAAATCCATGCCAAGTAGAAGTAAGAATAATGGGAAGACTGATAATTTTCCCTCATTTGGTATGACAAAAATATATGACAGTGTTTTTATAGGTACCTTTTATCAGATTTAACAAATTTCCTTCTACTCCTAGTTTACTAAAGTTTATAATCATGAAAGTACGTTGGATAGTATTTTAGGGTTTCCTCAATTTATTGAGATGGTTGTATGATTTTTAAGCTATTAATACGGTGAAATATGTGCTTTACACACAAGTGGTGTGTCCTTTGGTTATCTTGTTTGGTTGTCTTTTTATAAGGTGTGATTCAGTTTGCTAATATTTTATTTAATGTTCTTGAATCTATATTAATGAGCAAGCAGTATGATAACTTACCTCTTTTCAACTGCTATTGTTTGGATTTGGTATAAAGGTCATGCTACCCTTAAAAAGTGAGCTGATGCTGGGCGCGGTGGCTCACCCTGTAATCCCAGCACTTTGGGAGGCCGAGGCGGGCGGATCACGAGGTCAGGAGATCGAGACCATCCTGGCTAACACAGTGAAACCCCGTCTCTACTAAAAATACAAAAAAATTAGCCGGGTGTGGTGGCGGGCACCTGTAGTCCCAGCTTCTCGGGAGGCTGAGGCAGGAGAATGGCGTGAACCCAGGAGGCAGAGCTTGCAGTGAGCCGAGATTGCACCGCTGCACTCCAATCTGGGTGACAGAGTAAGACTCCGTCTCAAAACAACAACAACAACAACAACAAAAGTGAGCTGACAGGGACTCCCCCAATCCATTTCTTGGATCATTGGTAAAAGATTGAGACAATTTGTACCTGAAAAGCTTGGTAGGACTTATAGCCAAAATTATTTCAGTGTATATTTTTTTTCTTCGGAAGATTTATAACTTGCTTCAATTTTGTTATGCTTTATTTCTTCTAGTGGCAGTTTTAATGTTATATTTTTATGATTTTTGAAATGTTTTTTACATTGCTGGTATCTGCTTGTTGATAGTTCTGTCATATTATTCAATTCAGATTATTTATGTTCTCTTTATATTTAAAATATTGTATGTTTTATTTTTATTTTTATTGATAAGTCTTGCCGACTGTTAAGTAAAACCTAAACCAGGCTCTGTGGCTTATGCCTGTAATCCCAACACTTTGGGAAGTGAAGACAGGAGGATTGTTTGAGGCCATGAGTTTGAGACCCGCCTGGGCAACATAATGAGACCCCCATGTCTACAAAAAGTGAAAAAAAAAAAAAATTAGCTGGGCATGATGGCGTGGGCCTGTCTTCCTAGCTACTTGGGAAGCTGAGGTGGGAGGATCCCTTCAGCCCAAGAGTTCAAGATTGCAGTAAGCTATGATTGCGCCACTGCACTCCAGCCTGGGCGACATCATAAGACCCTGTCTCAAAAAAATAAAAATAAAACAGATTTTTTCATTGTTTGCTCCTTTAATGGTCTGGCAGATCTCTAAATGTTAATATGCAGTGTACTTATTATATAATTTTAGGAATTTTGTTTCTATTATAGTTTATTATTTAAACCAGAAGTTGTTAGCTTTTTTAAATTTCAAAATATGCAGGGTTTCTATGTTTAGATACTTTATTTTAGCTTCAATTTAGTTATGTTCAACAAACATGAAGTCTGTAATGCATATGCTGTGGATTTTATTGCTGTTTGCTTTATAAGATAGTGCCTGATCAAATTTCTAATATTCCTTGTGTGCTTGAAAATAATGTACATTCTCTAAATGTTGAATATAAGCTCAATTGAGTTGTTTTTATTTTCAATATTCTTGCTTATTTTTTGTCTGCTTTACATATTTATAACTAAGAGAAGCATTTTGAAGTTAATAATATATGGATGATTTTTCAAATCTCCCTGGAATTCTATCAATATTTGCCTTCCACGTTTTGAGACCATTACACTAGGTGTAGGCATATTTAAAATTCTTATGTCATCTTGACATGAACACTTCATCACCGCGTAGTGACTCTCTTGATGCCTAATAATTTTTACTACTTTAAGTCCATTTTTCAGCACAAGCTTTCTTTTGGTTAGAATTTTCCTGAAATGTCTTTTTACATTCTTTGTATAGAAAATGTTTAATCCAGAAAGCAAAAACTTTCCTATGCACTTCTGAGGATGGAATTTTAATCCAGAGAACTGGCTACAAATGTGGTAGAGGACATAGAGTAACAAAAGGAGAAAAGCGCGTTAATCCTGATGTTAAAACTACATGAGATTATTTCAGTCATGAAGCTGGAGAAACAAATGCACATGGAGCTTCCAAGAGCCCACAGTGGCTGTGCACTGGCACCACTAGGGCTGTGGGAACCACGTGAGCAGGAAGTAGATGCCTGCACTCCCAGGCTGCCCCCTGCACCCACTGTCAAAGACCATTGCTTGTATGATTTCCTTTTTGTACAGTTTTATTGCATCCCTATGTGTGCCATGAAGTTATATTTTGTATTTACATTTTTTAAACTTTATAAAAGTAATATGATGTTATATATAATCTCCTGGGCTTATTTTTACATTTAACTGGATATAGCTGAGCTTTATTCATAGTGTATGTAGCATGGCTCTCTAGTTTGTTTACTTTTTTTTTTATGTAAGCATACCAGAGTTGATTCCTGTACTCTCCTGTTGATAAGCATTTGGATTGCTTTATAATTTCTGTAAATAGTACTGCTATGAAATTTCTTGTGTGAAAGTTTTGCTTAAAGATATACAAAGAGTAAAATTATGTGTAAGAAGTTATATGAATATTTAACTCTGAAAGTTAATGAGGGACTGTTTTTCAAAGTGGGTTCATGCACTTACATGGCTATCAATGCAGAAGAGATTCTGGGGAACAATACCCTATCCAGACTTTCTAATAATTTAGCATGGAATAAAGTTAAAATAAACTTCATTGTATGGATGATTTTTTTGTCTTGATCATTAATAATGTTGAACATCTACTGGTATATATTGAACATATAGAAGATTTGAAAAACACAGATAGCTAATTGACCTAAAAGACTTATTACACCCCCAAATTGGAAAATTTATATTCCTTTCAAGAATGTAAGAATAATTTTTAAAAAATGACAACGTGCCAAACCACTAAATAGATTCTTGGCCAGGCTTGGTGGCTCATGTCTGTAATCTTAGCACTTTGGGAGACCAAGGCAGGAGGATCCTATGAAGCCAGGAGTACTCAAGGGGCTGAGATGGGAGGATCACTTGAGCCCAGGGGTTCAAGTCTACAGTGAGCTATAATCATGCCACAGCACCACTTCAGGATAGATGACAGAGTGAGACTCTGTATCTAAAATAAAATTTAAAAACAAGAAAGGAATTCTCAGTACATATTTAAAGAATTGTTACTACTTAGAGTACATGTTCTAATTACAATAAAATGAATTTAGATGTCAATGACAGAAAGATAACAAAAAACTTCATGTATTTGTAAAACGTAAGCAAATCTTTAAAAGTGAGGGTAAAAGAAGAAATCATATAGGATATCAGAAAATATTAGTGCACAGAAAGTTTAATAGAGAGGAAATTTTTATCTTTAAATATTATATTAGGAAAAAGTCTTAAAAATAAGTGAGCTAAGAATTGAGCACAAAAAAGGACACTAAAGAGGGGAATAACATTTCCAGTGAGAGCCAGATAACTCGTGGATGAACTACACTGAGGTTAACTTAAAAAGATGAACACATTTAAAACATGCATTTGCAATTGTCATTAAGATGATCAAACCTTTACCTAGCTGTCCAAAGAAACAAAAGCAATCCTCTCTAGATGATGGTAGTAATCTCTAGAGCTTTGAATTGTCTCTAGACTGTTCAAAGACAAATATTAAGTCTAAAATGCTGAAGCTTACAAACAGACAAGAGCAGATAAAAGAGAAAATAAATTAGAAAATAGATAGCCAGAGGAGATACAAATTTCATGGTTATTATACACAAAACTTAAAATAAATGTGACTACTATGATCAAGGAATTCAGTAATAACCTGGATAATTGAAAACTACAAATAGTTACTTTTGATATTCTAGACATGAAAAATAAAATATCAGAAATTAAGAACTCAAGGATTGAATTCAACAGCGTTTTAGAAATAGCTAAGCAGACAATTAGTTAAATGGAAGATAAGTCAGAAGGAAATATACACATTAAAACATGGTGGATCTCAAAAGGTGTAATCCAAACAAAAGCACAAACAAATATAGGATTGAGGTATGAATTGCCACACAGCAACTGAAAACCAGAAAGAAGAAAGAACATGGTATAATAACCCTATTTGAAAAATACTGACCAAGAATATTCTAAAACAATTAAAGGCATTAAGTTACAGATTTGAGAATTACAAAGGACACAAATAAGGATTAAACATAAACAGAACAACCACTAGGCACATCACAGTAACACTACTGAAACATTATAATTAACTGAAAATTTTAAAATAAGCGAGAAGTGGGAAAACATGTTACCTACAGAGGAGCAACAGTAAGACTGACAAAGGGTTTCTCAACAAAGACTAATAGAAGCCAGAAGACAATGAAATGACAGTTTTGAGGATAAAGAAAATAACTGTCTGCCTAGAATTTTTAAATCATCAGCCATAATCTTTAAAAATGAAGATAAAATTAAGACCTTTTCAGAAAACAAAACTAAAGAGAAGTCGTCACCAGCAGATTTGCACTTAAAAAGATATACTGAGGGAGTTATTCAGAAGGAAGTGAAATGATCCTAGATGAGGATATAGCAATGCAGGAGAAAAAGAAGAATAAAAGAATAGTAACATTTATAAATTAATGTTGAATATATAAATTGATGTCATGTAGAAATTAAACTATATTTAAACAATACAGTACACAACATTAGTATTAGAGACCAGGAAAGTAAATGCAGTTAAAGGGCTTTAAGTTTCCTCCTCTACAATTTTCTGGAAAGCGGTATAAAAGTACTAAGTTATTTTAGACTCTAGTGATTTACATTTTAATCTCTAGAAAAAAAATACATTAAAGCCATTAAAAAAATACAGAACTGACAAGCTAATGGGGGCGGGGAAATGAAATAATACAAGAATACTTGCTTAATCTATAAGAAGAGAGAAAGAGAGAGGGAAATAGAATAAAAGGAGTAGACAGGTAATAGAATAGAGGGAGTAGAAAACAAGTATTAAAACAATAGGCTTTACTACACACATTTCAGGAATTAAGTGTAAATTAACTAAAAACTTCAATTTAAGCCCAAAATTGTCAGGCAAGGAAAAAATAATATCCAATGGCACAGTGCTCAAAAACAGTTTAAATATAATGAAACAAAAATTGGAAAAGAAAGAATAGACATATAAAAACACTAACCAAAAGAGAGCCGGTGTATCAGATAATGTAGACTTTAAGGCAAGAAGCACTACTGCAGATAATACACTTAAAGGTGATTTTAAAACATTTAAACAAGTAAAAAAAAGTAAGAATTCAAGGCATTTATGGATCTAATAACATAGCCTCAAAATATATAAACCAAAAGTTAACTGGACTAAAAGAAGCAATAGACCAATCAAGCAATATAGTGGAAGCTTTTAAAATACACTTGACTTGAACAACATGGGTTTGAAGTGCACAGATCTACTTACATGCAAATTTTTTTCAGTAAATATATTGGAACTTTTTTTGAGATTTGTGACAGTTTGAAAAAATTCACAGATGAACTACATAGCCTAGAACTATAAAAATATTAAGAAAAAGTTAAGTATGCCATAATAAAATATATATAAACATTAGTTTATTTTACCATTTATTATTATAAAATATACACAAATCTAGTATAAAAGTTAAAATTTATCAAAACATACACACACACAATCACAGACTATACACAGACTATACATAGAACCATTTGCAGTCAAGGAAATGTAAACAAGTGTAAAGATGCCATCAGTATTAAATAATAATTGCAGAAATTAACTGTAGTACATATTGCACTACTGTAATAATTTTGTAGACACCTTCTGTTGCTATTGCACTGAGCAGTGTTGCAAGTACCTGCTTAAATGCCCTGTGACATTAAATCACTTCCACATGAGGAGTTTGTCTTTCCAGTAAATCTGGTATCACAGTAAATAGTGATTTATTGCAGTTCTTGTGTACTTTTTGTCGTGTTTAGTGCAACGTCATAAACCTTGAATAACACCGTGAGACCTATGCAGAGTGCCACTGGTAATACTAGAAGTGCTCCCAGAAAGCAGGGAAAAGTCATGACATCACAAGAAAAAGTTGAACTGCTTGTTATGTACCATAGGTTGAAGTCTGCAGCTGAGGTTGCCCACTATTTCAAGATAAATGAATTGAGCATAAGGATAACTTTAAAAAAAAAAAAGAAAAGGAGGTTTGTGAAGCCATCACTGCAGCTACACCAGCACATGCAAAAACATTGCACTTGTTTTGTGAAATACCTTTTTATCTAGTATGGAAAATGCAGCTTTAATGTGAATGCAGGATTGCTATAAGAAAGCCATACCTGTAGACCCTCATATGATTGAAGAAAAAGTGGAGAGATCATATGACAACTTAAAGCAAAAGGGAAGTGAACAATCTAATTCTGGAGAATTTAATGCCAGCAAAAAGAGGGTTTAATAATTATAGAAAAAAAAGTTTGGCTTAAAAAATGTCAAGATAATCGCCGGGCGCGGTGGCTCAAGCCTGTAATCCCAGCACTTTGGGAGGCCGAGGCGGGTGGATCACGAGGTCAGGAGATCGAGACTATCCTGGCTAACACGGTGAAACCCCGTCTCTACTAAAAATACAAAAAAAAAATTAGCCGGGCGTGGTGGCGGGCGCCTGTAGTCCCAGCTACTTGGGAGGCTGAGTCGGGAGAATGGCGTGAACCCAGGGGGCGGAGCTTGCAGTGAGCCGAGATCGCGCCACTGCACTCCAGCCTGGGAGACACAGCGAGACTCCGTCTCAAAAAAAAAAAAAATAAAAATAAAAATAAAAATAAAAATAAAAAAAAAATGTCAAGATAGCAAAAGAAGTAGCTTTTGCTAACTAAGAGGAAATAGACAAGTTCCTAGACATTATTAAGAAAATCATTGAGGAGAAAGGATATCTGTCTAAACGGAATTTGAATACCAATGAAAGTGCTCTATTCTTGGAAAAAAATGCTACCAAAAAAACCATTCATCAGTGAGGAAGAGAAGCAAGCACCAGGATTTGAGGCAGGAAGGGTTGGGCTAACTCTACTGTTTTGTTCAAATGCAGTCAGGCCTATGGCTAGGACAGGCCTTATCTATAAAGTTGCTAACCCTTAAGTCTTGAAGGGAAAAGAAACACCAGCTGCCAGTCTTTTGATCGTATAACCAGAAGGCCTGGGCAGTGAGAACACTTTTTCTGAATTGATTACATTGATGCTTTGTCCCTGAAGTCAGGAAGTACCTGGCCAGTAAAGGACTCTTCTTAAAGTTCTTTTGATATTGAACAACGCCCCAACCACCTAGGACCCCATGATTTTGACACTGAAGGCATCGAAGTGGACTACTTATCCCCAAACCTAATGTCTCTAATTCAGTCTCCAGATCAGGAAGTAAAAAGGACCTCTAAGTCTCATTACACATGGTACTCTATGGAAACGATGGTCAAAGCTATGGGAGAGAACCTAGAGAGAGAGAACATCAAGAAAGTATGGAAAGATGACACCATTGAAGATGTCATTGTTGTTATAGAAAAAGCTGTGAAAGCCATCAAACCTGAAAGCATAAATGCCTGCTAGAGAAATCTGTGTCCAGATGTTGCACATGACTTCACAGAATTTACGACAGAGCCAATCAAGGAAATCATGAAAGAGATTGTGGATATGGCAAAAAGGGTGGTGGCGGGGAAATGGGGTGAAAGATTTCAAGATTTCTTGGAGAAAGTCTACAGCTAATACACACCACATCAGAGGAATTAACAGAAGACAACTTGATGCCAGATGATGAAGACGGCAAAAAGAAGCAGTTCTAGGAAACAAACAGACCTTAGACAATCCGGCAGGAGCATTCCAACAAGTCAAGACTGCTTTTGACTTCTTTTATGACATGGACCTTTCTATGATACAGGCAGTGAAACTAAAGTAAACTGCAGAAGAAGGATTGGTGCTGTATAAAAACATTTTTAAAAAAAATGAAAACGCAAAAAAGACAGAAATTATGATGTATTTCCATAAAGTAACATGGAGTTTCCCAGTCTTTCCTGCCTCTTCTCCTCACCTTTTCCCCTTTGTCACCCCTGAGACACCAAGATCAAGCCTTCCTTGTCCTCTTCCTCTTCAGCCTACTCAACTGTAAAGATGAGGAGAACAAAGACCTTTATGAGGACCAACTTTCACTTTACGAATAGTGAATATATTTCCTCTTCCTTATGATTTTCTTAATAGCATTTCCTTTTCTCTAGCTTGCGTTCTTGTAAGACTACAATATGTAATACAGATAACATACAAAATGTGTGTTAATCAATTGTTTATATTATCAGTAAGGCTTCCAGTCAACAGTAAGTTATTAGTAGTTAAACTTTGGGAAGAGTTAGAAGTTATAGGTGGATTTTTGACTATTTGGGAGTTGGCTATATGTCTTCGAGAAACTTGCAGAATAAAATAACTCAGTTAAAAATAAATAATGCATAAACAAATGATTATCAAGCATGACCTGATTAAGGTATGTAGAACACTACACCCAGCACATACAGAATGCAAATTATTTTCAAGTGTATGTGACACTTCCTAAAAAAAAAGATTATATGCTGAATTATAAGGCAAGATTTCAGAAATTTCAAAGTTGAAATTATACAGACCAGAGTGGGATTAAGCAACATAACAACAAAAAGAAAATTCTTAAGTGTTTGAAATTTAAGCAGTGCATTTTTAGGTAATTCACGTGTCAAGGAAAGAATAATGAGAGAAATTAGAAAAGTTAAATTTAATAATAAATGAACACTATTACAAAACATTGTATTCAATAAAAGCAATATAAAAGCATTCATTTAAAAGGTAGAGTTAAAACCCAACATTAACAATCTAAGAAAAAATATTACAAAGTTAGAAAAAACTCCAAAATAAACCTAAAGTAAAAGGAAAGAAATAAAATAAATAATAGCAGAAATACACTAATTAGAAAACAACAAATACAGAGAGAATTAACCAAGCCAAAATTTGGTATTAGGAAAATAAAATTGATAACCACCTGAAAATTATTAAAAAGAAAAAGAGGTAAGGCACAAATTTCTAATATCAAGAGTGAAAAATTGGATATCATTAGTTCATAAGACATTAAAAATAGGAGACTATTATAAAAATGTTATTCCAGTAAATTTGAACATTTAGATAAAGTAGACAAGTTACTAAAGAAGAACAAATAAAACAAATCAATAAATTTACAAGAAGAAATAGGAAATATGAATTTTTTATGAATTTTTGAATTTTTATGAATTTTTATGAATTTTTAATGAACATTTGTAAAGACATTGAACCTACAGGAAAACTCTATACTCAAATGGCTTCAAAACAGAATTTCCCCAAGCATTAAAAGAGAGAAAAACATTGATCTTATGTAAGTATAGATACATTCCCACCTGCAGTATATGAACATTCCAGCAGTTGCTCTGTGTCTTTGATAGCACTTGGTATTGCCAGTCTTTTTAAATTTTAGGTATGCATATATGTAGAGGTATCTCATTTTATAATTCTTTTGCATTTCTCTAATGTTGAATGATATTGATCATCTCATATGTTTGTTTGCCATCTGTTATCTCTTTTATACAAATCTTTTCCTCATTTTTAGTTGGGCTGTTTGTCTTAACTGAGTTCTGAGTTCTTTGTATAATCTGGTTACAAGCCCTTTATTGTATGTGTGCTTTGTAAATACTTTCTCCTTGTCTGTGGCTTTTCTTTTCTTTCTTTCTTTCTTTCTTTCTTTCTTTCTTTCTTTCTTTCTTTCTTTCTTTCTTTCTTTCTTTCTTTCTTTCTTTCTTTTTCTTTCTTTCCTTCCTTCCTTCCTTCCTTCCTTCCTTCCTTCCTTCCTTCCTTCCTTCCTTCCTTCCTTCCTTCCTTCCTTTCTTTCTCTCTCTCTTTCTTTCTCCTTCCTTCCTTCCTTCCTTCCTTTCTTTCTCTCTTTCTCTCTTTCTTTCTCCTTCCTTCCTTCCTTCCTTCCTTCCTTCCTTCCTTCCTTCCTTCCTTCCTTCCTTCCTTCCTTCCTTCCTTCTTTCCTTCCTTCTTTCTTTCTTTCTTTTGACAGGGTCTCACTAAATCACCCAGGCTGGACTGCAGAAGTGTGATTTTGGCTCACTGCAGCCTCCACCTCCCAGGCTCACGTGATTCTCCAGCCTCAACCTCTCAAGTAGCTGGGACTATAGGCACTTGCCACCAAGGTCCAGCTAATTTTTTTTTTTTTTTTTTTTTTGTAGAGATGGGGTTTCACCATGTTGGCCAGGCTGGTTTCGAACTCCCAAGCTCAAAGTGATCCATCCACCTTGGCCTCCCAAAGTGCTGGGATTTCAAGTGTGAGTCACCTCCCAGCCTTTTTCATTTTCTTAATACTATTTTTTTTTTTGGTTTTGGTTTTGGTTTTGGTTTCTGAGATGGAGTTTCACTCTTGTTGCCCAGTCCAGAGTACAATGGCAAAATCTCGGCTCACTGCAACCTCCACCTCCTGGGTTCAAGTGATTGCCCAGCCTCAGCCTCCCTAGTAGGTGGGATTACAGGCATCCACCACCACGCCCAGCTAATTTTGTATTTTTAGTAGAGTCAGGCTGATCTCGAACTCCTGACTTCAGGTGATCCACCCACCTTGGCCTCCCAAAGTGCTAGGATTACAGGCATGAGCCACCACACCTGGCCAGTAATATTGTTTTAAAGAGCCAAGTTGACTCACTCTGCCCAATTTCAGGTCTTACTGTGAGTTACAGTAATCTAGACAAGGTGAAATTAGATAAATGAATAGACCAATGAAATAGAATAGACAGTAAATTGATTTTCAACAAAAAATTTAAGGTAATTAATTGAGAAATGATAGTATTTTCAACAAATGGTGCCAGAATAGATGACCAACCCTGTGGAAGAAAACAAAGCAAAACTAAAACCTTAACTCTTGCCTTGTGCCACATACAGAAATGAACTCGGAATGAATTATAGACCTAAAACCTAAAACTACAAAATTTTAGAATACAATTTAGGAGAAAAATCTTCGTGATCTTTGTTTAGGCAAAAATGTCGTAGAATACAAAAGCACAACACAAGAAAAATCTAGTAAATTAGGATTCATTAAAATAAAAACTTTCCTAATGTCTTTTAACCTTCAAAACATCATATTTCACAGATGAAATTCTAACATGAAGACATTTAGATCACAAAGCTGGGAAGCAGTAAAGCAAGTGATCCAATGTAGGTGTTGGCATTCAAATGCAAGCTTTTCCCTCTTCACAAACGCAGAAGTTTATCAAATATGAACTAAGTGCAAACATAAATAACTTGTATTAGCTTCACCACAACTCTGTCAAAAATAATTGAAAACTGGATTTCTGTTTATATGTACGGGATCCTTATCTCTTGTTTATACATACAGGATCCATATATCTATATAGCCAGATATATGTGCAACTGTTTAATCCCATGGGCATTTGGCATGACCAGTACAAAGGCACTCCATAAAGGACTTTTCCCAACTAATATCCAAATTGATTTAATAAGAAACAGCAATTTCCAACTAATCTGTGATTTCCAAGGTGTACAAAACCTGACATTAGCAAGGCCTTGATATTGCAGACTTTGGCAGGAGTCTTTTGTGATCACACTGAAAAGAACTCAGCACCCATAATTCACCCCCAACTCCCTTTTCATCTGCTCTGAGATCATGATATGCAAGATCACCTATGTTACGGGTACCTAATTCCCCATAAGGTCTTGGCCCTGCTACATGATGTTTCGCCTGATTCTGACAGCAGTATTTGATGACATTCTTCTGACAGAAATCACCATGATGTGGACTGGAAACCATTCCAAAACCCAAAAGGTAGCCTTGTATTGAATTGTCCACTGAAAACTGAATTGATGGGGCCTATAGCCAGCGTGGAAGCTCTCAGGGAGTTGAGAGCAAGAGTAGAAATCCACAGTAGAAATCATCCATCTTTGGCAAGAAGATTGGATTTCTTCTACTCATTCTTTCCTTTTTTTCTTTTAACAAATTAATTTTTTGAAGCACAACACTCAATGTACGCTTATAGTCAAATAGTTGGTATTTGATGAAATAAAACAAACTTACCTGTTTCTAATGCACATATACATCACACAACATCGCTTTCTACTATTCCAGGCCAAAATTCCTGTTCAAGTTCTATGATCAAAAAAGAAAATATCATGTACAATCTACCAAAATTAATTTTCTTAATTTAGTTTTCATACTATGGTAACATCAATTATAATGGTTATTTTAATTCAAAATTTTATTTGGTACTGGATCTAGTGCAATAAGTGTCTCCTTTATTGCAAAAATTAAATCAAATCCACCAAACAAGAGCACTTGTTTAGAGGAGAGAAGCAGGTACCTGCAGTGTACAGGGTCCCAGAGTCTCACGACACTGTTAGGCAAGGAGAGCGCATTGCTTTCCAAGCAATCACATTGCTGTATCCCACTGCCAACCCTGCACCCCCCTCCTTCTTGCTCCAAACCTTTCAGGCTCCACGTGGTGCCTGAGATGGCAGACAGATTCCTGAGTGTAGAGTGTGAAGCTATTCCTGAGGTCTGGAAACCACTTAGCTGACAATTTTTTGTCTCACTTCTTTGCCTCCATCTTACCTGTAGCTTAAACTTCCACTACACTAAACTTCTAGAGAATCCCAGTCATGACTTATTCTTTTGCATCATCAGCCTTTTGAATATACTTTCATCCTGAAGGAATCTACCTTAGGAAATGCCTATTCATCTTTCTAGAGATAATCATCACTTTCTCTAAAACAATTTCCCAAATTCTCTCCAACATACCCTGATCCAGGACCTAATCAAGTTTCCTTCCTTTAAGCAACCCAAACTGTATTTTCTTACTTTTCTTGTGGTACTGCATGACCCTGTAATATGAGTTGGGACTCAAATCTGTTAATCTGTGCCTTTCCAACTCCTTGGAAACTAATGGGCAAAGGTGAAGGCTTTCTGAAAGAATGAATACTCAAATCAACCAATCAATTGATTAAACTTGGCACCAAGGTTTACATGCTTCTTTTTGTTTATGCCACAATCCTAGTACCCTAAGTAGATTTGTGTTTCCTGTAATTTGCATGTTTTTTTCTAATTCATATTTTCATGCCTTATAATAAAGTGTAGCTACATGTTGAAATAATTTAAGAATAAAAACAGAAATCAGAAAACTTTGTAAAGAAAGAGATAACTTTAATAGCCCAAACTGTGATAGAGCATTCTCTGTCCAGGCACTGTCCTAAGCACTTTACCTGTATTATTTCATTAAATCCATTTAAGAACCCTATGTTATGGTGCGGGTGCTATTATTACTATCTCAACTTTACAGACGAGGAACCTGAGTCAAAGAGAAATTAAGTAACCTTCTGGGAAGTGATGATGTCAAAATTATATGCACATAATCTTGTTCCCAGGTTGTTCCCTTCACCAAGAGGATTGTCTGCTACTGTCAGAGATATCAGAAGTCTTAGGTAATATAGTTCATGTGTTTCAGAATTGCATTTAGCTCATTTTTTCTTATTCTCCAAGGAATAAACTCTAAACATAACAGAGGGATCAGGGCTGGCTTCATGGGCATACAATGTGGGCAGCTGCCTCAGGCCCCAAACTCAGAAATCCTAATGCTCTGTGTTATCATCTTGAAATTCTTAATAATTTTTGAACCAGAGGTCTTGCATTTTTATTTTGCACTGGACCCTGAAAATTATGCAAGTGTTCTTGAAAAAGATGTAAAATATCCAAGGAAGCATTTCTCAAATATATGGGTATTTATTTTTGGAATTGTGGGTAATAATGACTATGCATTTTTTTTTTCCAGAGAATGAAAAAGCAAGTTCTTTCATGTAGAAATCATTATAGAAGTCAAAAATAATAACATTGGATGAGATAATCAGGGTAAGACCTTTGTGAATGCAAGGATCCCAAGGGATTAGTTTCCTAAAAATATGTATTCCAAAAGATGTATAAATTAATAAACAGCATTTTTTTTTTCTTCTCTGGCTATGCTGGTGGGAGGGAAGACATGGGTCAGCTACTCAAGTCAAGGAAAAGCCCCTGAGGCTTTCTGTTGCAAGAAGGAACACTATGAAAGTTCTGGGTCATGCAGATTAATCAGGAAGTAGTGTGATGGGGGTTGCTGAGGAGTAGGAGCCAGAAAGTAAAGAGAGAACTAGGGTTGGGTGGATGAGGCTTTCTAAAGGGGTGGTTGGCAACCAAATACCTGGGGCTTCCTGAAGGTACTGTAATGAAAATAAGCTACATCTGATGACTAGCTGACTATAGAGACAGCAGGAAAGCTGGGTAACTCGGAGATCTCCGGCCAAACCAACATGGAAATATGATGGTACCTTGGAAAGCAATGGAAGTTATTCTACTGTATTCAGTGCTGAACATGTCTTATCTCATTTGTTCCATTGTAGGACCCCTAAAGGCAGGTTCTGCTTTGTCTCTGCCACTCCTCATGCCTGGCACAGTGCACCTAACAGAGTATAATGGAAATATCTCTTGTTGTAGTTCACAAAGTGTGGCAATGGCTCTGTTCATTAGCCATGAGTGCCTGAGATCAGTAACATCTATCAATGATATCCAAGAAATACCATGTGGACAGGATGGTACAGACCCCACAGACAAATCCAAACCCACTGTGTTGGTGACTCTTCCCTCTTGTGGAAATCCTATATATTTTTTGGAGTAAGGGTTATTTATTACTGACTGTGAAATACAGTCATGCAGCTCATAATGATGTTTAGCTCAACGATGGACTGTGTATAGGATGATAGTCCTATAAGATTATAATGGAACTGAAAAATTTCTGTTCTATCTATTCCTGTATCTCTCCTCTGTCTGGGTATGTTTAGATAGACAAATACCATGTGTTACAGTTGCCTGCAGTATTCAGTACATACAGTCACACGCTGTACAAGCTATAGCCTAGGAGCTATGCCCCACAGCCGACATGTGTAGTAGGCTCTATCCTCTAGGATTGTGTAAGTGTACTCTGTGATATGCACACAACAAAGAAATCATCTAAGGACACATTTCTCGGAATGGATCCCTGTTGTTGAGCAGCACATGACTGTACTTCAGATATCTGTAGGCTAACAGAGATACTTGGAAGATAAAACATGAGAAAAGAAAAATATTTTCAAAAGAATTACTGAGTCACCACACAATCATTTCCTTCAGGCACTGTTTTAACAAATCCAGATTAGAGATTTGGCCCTACTACAATGGATTTATCATGGCTTGATGCTATCTGTAGCAATATTTTGGAAACTCAGATGCACATAAATAAGCTAATAACAATTTTTATTTCTTGGTAAGTATGACAATTATTGAGACATTGTCTCTTGGTTCTGAACCCACCCTCGTTTTTTCTCACCATTTCTTGTGGTGCGGATAAACCCATCCGTCTATCTTTGCAAGGCTGGGGCAGGGACTCAGAAACTGCGTTGTTCCTTGGCCAGCGGCTCCCTCTTGGGCTCTGCCAATAGATGAAGCTTCAGGAAGGCTGTAGAGCTGGAAAAGAAGATGTGCTTCCTCCTGACTGCTGCTTCCTTTCCTATCAGGGTAATCCCAGTCTCAATTCTAGGTGAGCAGTGATAATAAATTCCAATTAAATATTCAATGGATGTATGGAACTCTCTACCCAATGATTATGGAATCAACATTTTTTCTTAAGCATACATGGAAAAATATACATACATATATACACACACACACACACATATATGTGTATATATATTTAAGTTGACCAAGTGTCAGGTTTTAAGGCAAGTTCCAGCAAATTCCAGAGTTTGTAACATTCAGAAAAAATCATCTGATGCAGAAGCAACTTCATACATTTTGTAATAAAAATAATAATATCCACACCCCCCAGAAAAACTTCTAACTACTTCATGGGTTAAAGAAGACATGGAAATATTTCAAAGTCTGAAAATTAGTAAAAATAAAACAACATATCTAAACTTATAGTATCCAGTGAAGCATGACCTCAAAAGAGATATAAATTTTACTCTTTATATTAAAATTAAAAAGCCTTACATTATTGATCTAAGTTTCTTTATTTTATTTATTTTATTTTATTTTATTTTATTTTATTTTATTTTATTTTATTTTTTGAGACAGAGTTTCTCTCTTGTTTCCCAGGCTGGAGTGCAATGGCACGATTTCGGCTTACCGCAACCTCTGCCTCCCGAGTTCAAGCGATTCTCCTGCCTCAGCCTCCTGAGTAGCTGGAAGTACAGGCATGTACCACCATGACTGGCCAATTTTTTGTATTTTTAGTAGAGAGGGGGTTTCTCCATGTTGGTCAGGCTGATCTTGAACACCCAACCTCAGGTGATCTGTCTGCCTTGGCCTCCCAAAGTGCTGGGATTACAGGCGTGAGCCACCGCGCCTGGCCAAGTTTTTTAAAATGAGCATCAGATCAATAGAATAATGTCAAAGACAGCAGAAGAAAATAAATAATAAAAAAGCCAATATTAATGACAGAAAAAGCAAATATACAATAGGTATCATTAATTAAATCAAAATTACGTTTTTTACCAAACTAATGAAATAAGCAAACCTTTGATGAAACTGATTAATATGACAAAAATAAGACAGTAAGAAAACAAATGAAAAATAAAATGAGGAGACACTTAAGAGACTGAAAATATTATAATATTATGTACAATTTTATTACTTTTTAAAGCTTAGTTTGCCATTGATGAAGTTTCCCAATTACTCAATCTACTTTATTTGAGGAATTTAAGAAGTATTTCTTCTTTATGTGCTCTTTGTAGACATTTTGTGTAAGACTGGAATTGAAAGTAAAACATGGGTGTAGTGTTATTTCTTTAGGAAGATTTCCCAATTACTCTATCTACTTTATTCATTTAATATATATTTTGAACACCTCAAGGCACTGTTCTGTACTTCAGGGATTCCTAGTGAGCAAGTCAGAAAGGTCCCTGTTCTTATGGACTGTATATGTCAATAAAGGGGAGACAGAGAAATAAGATCCTTTTGGAAGGTGGGAAGCCATGAAGAAAATAAAAAAGAGTGATGTCATTGTGGATTATGGGGGCTACCTCAAACTGAGTAGTCAGAAGATTCTCTTAGGTGGAGATATCTGTGCTAGGATGTGATGGGCAAAAGAGATCCATCTAGGAAAATATCTAGGTAGTATATTATAAGCCAGTGCTGGCCAGTAGAACTTCTGTGATGAAGGAACCTTGTATGTTTGTATTGTCTGACATGGTCACTACTAACTACATGTGGCTGTCAAACACTTGAAATGTGGCTCGTGTGACTGAGGAACTAAGTTGTTAATTTTTATTTAATTTTAATTAAATTTAAATAGTCATATGAGTATGTCAATAAATATAAAACCTTAATTAAAAACACATTTGTAGAGAAATATATTTGCTAAACTACTCATAAAAAAAGAGAAAGATTTAAAGTATATCTTTATTTAAAAATCTTCCTAGAGAAATAAGACCGGGCCCAAGTGTCTTACTTTCAATTCCAATATTTTGCAAAATGTTCAAAAAGAGTAGATAAAGAGGAAATATTTTTCAAATTCCTTTGACAACCAAACAAGAACCACATAAGGAGAGATTGTATAGACTGATTCCACTCATGAGCATAGAAACAATATTCTTAACGTATTAGCAAACTTAATTGAGTAATTATTATAAATGAGATAATGACTCACATGGATTAATCCCTGGAAAGCAAGTTCAATCAATATTTACTGAATGCTACTGTGAGTAATATTGTCCTAGGTGCCCGGAAATGCTGCAATGAACAAAATGAACCCCCTTGCCTACATGGAGCTAAGGCAGACCGTGAACCCATAAATACAATCCATAGTCCAGCCCCGCAGGATAAATGCTCTGGAGAATAATGAAACAGGGGAGACAAGGAAGGTTGGCCCGAGATGAACCTACAAGGAAAGGGTTGGCCTGAGACGATCCCACTGAGAGAGCAGCATCTGATCAAACATCTTAAGGGTGTGAGGAACAGAGCTTGTGTGGACAGAAGAGGAAAAAGCCTTTTGGGCAGAGGAGTCGGTGTGTTTGAGCGGTAGCAGGAAGGATATGGCAGTGCATTTGGAGCTAAGTGGACATGAGATGTCCAGGAAAAGATCTGGAGGTGACAAAGAACAGGTCACATAGGGCCTTGCATTTCAATGCAAAGAGTGAGTGTATCAGTTGGGAAACCACTGGAGAGTTGAAATTTTAAAAAGACATCATGGAACTTGATTTAAAAAGGATCACCCGGCCGGGCGCGGTGGCTCAAGCCTGTAATCCCAGCACTTTGGGAGGCCGAGGCGGGCGGATCACAAGGTCAGGAGATCGAGACCACAGTGAAACCCCGTCTCTACTAAAAATACAAAAAAGTTAGCCGGGCGCGGTGGCGGGCGCCTGTAGTCCTAGCTACTCCGGAGGCTGAGGCAGGAGAATGGCGTGAACCCAGGAGGCGGAGCTTGCAGTGAGCCGAGATCGCGCCACTGCACTCCAGCCTGGGCAACAGCGTGAGACTCCGTCTCAAAAAAAAAAAAAAAAAAAAAAAAAAGGATCACCCTCCTGCTGTGTTGAGAATAGTCTGGACAGAAGCAGAGAGAAAAATGAGGAGGTGAGCTTATCCAAGGAGGATAAGCTCCTTATCCAAGGAGGAGGAGACAGTGGAATGTGAGGAAGGATTCAATGGCACAACAGCTGTGACGAGATCATCTTCCGGATACATTCAGGTGGAATGGACAGGAGTTGCCAATGGAACTGCTGTGGAATCAAGGAAAGGCCAGGGAGAGCTCCAAGGCTTATGGCCCCGGTAACTAAAACAATGGAATTGACATTTCTGGAGATGCTGAGATTGTGGAGGAACAAGTGTGGGGAGAAAGTCAAGCTCAGTTTTGGACGTGCTGGGTTTGAAGTGCTTGTCACACATCCAGGGAAGGACGTGAAAAAGATGGCTGGACAGAGGGGTCTGGAAGTGGGGGCGGAGGTCTGGTAAACATTTGTGAGAGCTCAGTTTACGGATGGCAACTAAAACTAGAACATGGGTTTAACACTTATCCCCAAACCTGACCAAGGTTGAACCAAAATGGGAAACCACAGACCAGTCTCGTTTTCGGATGCAGATGCAAAAATCCTAAATAAAACAAAATCAAACAGAATCTAATAGGATATTTTTAAAAATCATCGTAGCAAAGAATGATATAGTCTATATATGTGATGGGTTCACTGTTGGAAAAACATTTATATAACCCATCATACTATCAAAACTAAGAAAAAAAAAGTCAGTAAATATCTCCACTATGCAGAAAGGCATTTGACAAAATTTGAAACTCATTTATTACAAAAACTAAATTCTAAAATTCTAGTAAAAATTCTAAAAGATGTATGCCCAAAGGTCTTTGTTGTAGCATCTTGTTTTTAAAAAGACACAAATATCCATCAGTAGTTTGTTGATTGAATGAACTATATTTCACACATATTCTGCAATTGAAAAAATACAAGAATATCCCTATATACTGCTACAGAGCAAATGTCAGGGTAGATAGTTGAGAGAAAAAGAAAATTTAAAAAATTATACGTAGTATGCTATTATTTCTCAAAGAAATAGGAGTATATAAATACACGCATTTATTTTCCCATATTAAAATTAGAAGAATTTTTTTTTTTTTTTTTTTTTTTTTTTGAAAAGGAGTCTTGCTCTGTCACCCAGGCTGCATGCAATAGCGTGATCTCAGCAAACTGTAACCTCCACCTTTCAGGTTCAATTGATTCTCCTGCCTCAGCCTCTGGAGTAGCTGGAACTACAGGTGTGCACCACCATGCCTGGCTAACTTTTGTATTTTTAGTAGAGACGGGGTTTCACCATGTTGGCCAGGCTGGTCTTGAACTCCTGACCTCAAGTGATCCACCCACCTTGGCCTCCCAAAGTGCTGGGATTACAGGCGTGAGCCATCATGCCCAGCCAAGAATTTTTAAAACTTAAAAAAAGTACAACTTACTGTGAGGGAGAGAAGAAACAAAGTTCAGGAGACAAGGTTAAAATCTACCTGCCTAGAAGTCTCTTGTTTTCACCATGACACATGTATACCTATGTAACAAACCTGCACGTTTCACACATGCATCCCAGATCTTAAATAAAATTGTTAAAAAAAAAAAGAAAAAAAAAGAAAGTCTCTGGTTTTATAAATTTGCCTTTGACACCATGTAAATGTTTTGGAACATTTACAAAACAAAATTATATTTGGAAAATAAAAAAGCTCTGAAAAGTGAAAGCAAAATAAAACAACTGTACTTAGCTATGTATTGCACTGGTGGTCTACCTATGCATAGAGAAACTATTTCAAAAACTTTAAAACACAGTCATTTAACTTTAGTGGGATAAACTCTAAGGACAAAAAGATGCAAATAAAAATCTTAGACAGGTTTTAGGAAACATATTTTTTGTGGTAGTGTTGCTGTCTGTTATCTGAAGATTTGTGTCCACCATACATGGTGAGATAAAGCAAATGAATAGTTATCTTAGTTCATTGGTATTCAGCATTTCTGTCTTGAGTACAAGAATATATTGATGAATTTTAGTGAATTTGAATTGGTAGAACTTGCCAGTTAATCCTTCTGGATCTGGTGCTTTCTGTTGTGGAATGTTATTAATTATTTAATCTATTTCGTTAATAGATACAAGTCCATTCAGATCATCTATTCCTTGTCGTATGAATTTTGGCAGACTTTATCTTTCAGGGAACTGGTACATTTTATCCAGATTATCCCATTCGTGGGCACAGATTTGTTCATAGTATTCCTTGATTCTACTTTTAATGTCTGTGGGATCTGAGGTAATGCCCTTCGTTTTACTTATGATATTAATAATTTATGTTCTCTCTATTTTTCTTTTTAGTTAACCTGACAAGGGGTTTATCAATTTTATTGATATTTTCAAATAATCAGCTTTTGATTTTGTTGCTTTTCTCTATTGATTTCCTGTTTTCAATTTAATGGATTTCTGCTCTGATTTTTCTTCTGCTTACTTTCAATTTAATTTGTTCTTGTTTTACTAGTTTCCCAAGGTAGAAGCTTATTTTATTTATTTTAGCTCTTCCTTCTTTTCTAATATATTCATTGAGTACTGCAAATTTCTAAGCACTGCTTTTACTGCATTTAATACATTTTTTAAAGTTTTATCCTCATTTTCATTTACTTAACAATATTTTTAAATTTCTGTTAACATTTCTTCTCTGATCCAAGTGTTATTTAGAAGCATGTTGTTTAATCTGCAATTATGTGGGGGGATTTTCCAGCTATCTTTACTGACTTCTAGTTTAATTCCACTGTGGTCTGAGAGTGACTATTGTATAATTTCCATTCATTTAAATTTGTTAAGGTGTGTTTTACGGCTCAGAGTATGATCTATTCTTGTGAATGAATGATCCTTGTGAGCTTGAGAAGAATGTGTATTCTGTTGTTATTGGACGAAGTGGTCTATAGATACCTATTATATCCAGTTGATTGATAGTGTTGTTGAGTCCAACTCTGTCCTCACTGATAATTTACCTGCTGGATCTGTCCATTTCCAATACAGGGGTGTTGAACTCCCCAACTGTAATAGTGGATTAATCTGTTTCTCCTTGCAGTTCTATCAGTTTTTTGCCTAACATATTTTGATTGTCTGTTGTTAGGCACATACATTTTAAGGATTATGCCTTCCTGAAGATTTGACCTCTTTCTTATTATCTAATGCCCCTCTTTATTTCTGACACTTTCCTAGTTGTGAAGTCTGCTCTATTTAAAATAATTATAGCAACTCCAGCTTGATTAATGTTACTACAGTAATCTCTTTCATTCCATTTGCTTTTAATCCATATGTGTCTTTATATTTAAAGTGGGTTCCTGTGCATAGCTTATAGTTGGGTTTGTTTTTTGATTCACTCTGACAATCTCTCTTTTCTTTAATGCCTTTAGACCACTGACATTCAAAGCAACTATTGATGTGGTTGGTTTAATATCTACCATATTTTGGCTGGGTGTGGTGGCTTACACCTATAATCCCAGCAGTATGGGAGGCCGAGGCGGATAGATCACTTGAGGTCAGGAGTTTGAGACCAGGCTGGCCAACATGGCAAAACCCTGTGTCTACCAAAAATACAAAAATTAGCCGGGCGTAGTGGGAGTGACTGTAATCCCAGCACTCAGGGGGCTGAGGCAGGAGAATCGCTTCAACCTGGAAGGCGGAGTTTGCAGTGAGCTGAAATGGTGCCAGTGAGCTGAAATGCACTCCAGCCTGGGTGACAGAGTAAGACTCTGACTTAATAGTAATAGTAATAGTAATAATCATAATAATAATATTTGCCATATTTTCTATTCGTTGCCCTTGTTCTTCCTGTTTTTTTACTCCTTTTTTTTTGGTCTTTTATGGCTTTAATTGGGCATTTTATATTATATATATACATATATATATTCAATTTTCTTACCTCTCTTAGCATATCAGTTGTACTATTTTTTTTTTACTCTTTTTAGTGGTTGACCTAGAGTTTATAATATATGTTTACAACTAAGCAAGACCACTTTCAAACAGCACTACACTGCTTCATAGGTAGTGCATGTACCTTATAATAACAAAATAATTCTAATTCCTCCTTCCTGTTCATTGTAACATTTCTGTCATTTATTTTGCTTATATAGCATCATGCATGTATATTTTATATATCTATATTTTCAAATACAATTTTGCTATTATCATTTTGAATAAACTGCTATCTGATAGATCAACTGAGAATAAGTAAAATAACATTTTGATTTTATTTTCACTTATTCTTTCTTCACTGCTCTTCTTTAAGTATATCTGAGTTTCCAACCTGTATTATTGTCCTTTAAGGAACTTCTTTTAACATTTCTTGCAAGGCAGGCCTACTGGCGACAAATTTCCTAAATTTATATTTCACTGAGAAAGTCTTTATTTCTCTTCCACTTTTGAAGGTTGATTTCACAGGGTACATAATTCTAGGTTGGTGGGTTTTTTTCTCTCAATATTATATATTTAACTCACTCTCTTCTTGCTTGCATGGTTTCTGAGGAGGACCAATTAAAGTTTCAAGAGAGCATTGAGTCTATTTCATAGCAAATCTAATGTGAATGAGTCCAACCATTAGGTTCACGGGAAAAATCTTACTGCCTTCCTTCTACCAGGCACAGATAGGTTGCTCGGCTTTCATTTTTGTCTCCTTTACTACAGTAGTCATGGAGTTTAAGCAGTAGCCTTGTTGACTCAGCAGACATTTGCTGATGTCCTGCTGGGTGCCTTTGCTGGGAGAGGGGTGGGGAAGCACAGAGTTGAATGAGGCCCAGGTCCATCTGCAAAGAAACTCAGCAGAGTGTGGGGGAAGCAAGGAAGAGCCACAAGGGAAAAAGCCGTGCCAAGTTAGGTAATCACTCACTGATCCATTCATTCATTTAACTAACATTCATTGAGCCCTTTCATGTGTCAATCTCATGCTGGACTCCGGGGACAATAGATAAATATAAGATTGCTCATCCCTTCAAAGACTCTCAGTTAATTGAGACATATGCTTAAGAAGAAAGTTGCAACACAATGTGGTAAATCCAGTGATAAAATTATCCAAAGAATATTATAGATATAGAACAATATCTAATCTAATGGAGGAAGGGAAAGAGCTGAGAGTAGAGATTTGAGGAAGGCTCTGAGTTGAACATTAGACAATTAATACAAATTAAACAGGTAAAGAACACAGGAACTGCATTCTAGACAGAAGGGACAATGTGAAAAAGACACTGAGACAAATGAACAAAAACAGCAGAAACAACTTCATTTGATTAAATGCTGGGACACCATCCAAAGAGCTGAAGTTGAAGAGTGACATAATCTGATTTGAATTTCCCAATTAACATTCTGGAGGCCATGTGTAGAATAGTTTGAAAGAGATCAGAATGAAGGCTGAGAAGAATAAGTTAGAGATAAGATGGAGAGCTCATTTCTAGATATGTGGCACTTGAGGGGACTAAGAAACACTACTTAGGAGGTGAGCAAGAAGGCAAGCATTGAGTCAGGTCTGAGTGTGAGCACAGCCACCGTGGAGATTCTAAATTGGATTGCTGCTGGGCACTGGGAGAGCGCTGCAGGGAAAACTCTTGCTGAGGTGGGTTACGTTTAGGGTTTGCCTAGAACCCAAGACTGGGAGTCTACGAGGGATGAAAAGACATGGTACCTGGGATGATACATAGTCATCTTGGCCCTGCATGTCGTCCTCGTGGTTGGCAAGTCTAGCAGAAGGCAGTTTCAACATGTTACAGTTCAGATTTTCACTTTCTCCCAGCAGAGCATGGTTAAGCAGAAGCAGCACATGTCTGAGCTAGATGTAAATCAAATGCAAGGTGGTTGACAGGGGATTTTGGTCCAAATAATAGGTCAGACCCTTTCAGGCTCCATAAAAAGAGTCATAAAGATCAGTATCTACAAAAACCTGAATTCCATTTTCCACAAGAGGAAATGTGAGATCCCCTGCGGCCCTAGTCAGCTTCATTTTATTGGTGGACAGATGGGGAGGGAAGGGGATCATATCTCATTCCTTCAGTAGATTATAGAATCCAAGAATCATGGAATCACATGGCTAAAGGGGATGTTGGAGGTCGATTTACCTGACCTCCTTTCAGAAACTAGAAATAAATCTTCACTAGCAACATTACAAGAAGGAATTCCTTCAGTGTCCCTAGTAGGAATCAGGGCCAGCTAATGTTCTGGGACCACTTTGGAGACATGGAGGAAATGAAAAGGCCCTCAGAGAGGCAATGAAAAACACTGCATTTAATTATATCAATGAGGAAAAAATGATCTTGGCAATAAGGCTGCTCCATTGTAAGCTGGGCTACATATAGTGTTGGACAAAAAAGGGCTCTGGATTAAGAAGTACTTAGTCTAAAGCAGGAAACAAGAATGGGACAGTGGTTATCATCATACTCCATCCTTTCTCCCTGTATTTGCAACAGTAAGCATGGCAAATAATGTTTCTTATATTAACAAGAACCCACTGAACACTTGAACATTTATTTCTCTACAAATCATCATGAAACACAATCTGTGTCTAATAAAGCTAAGACTCAGAAAAGGTAAGTGATATGACCAGGTTCATGCGGTTAGTAGGCTGAAGGGTCTGAAAGCAAAACCCAGTGTTCCTTGTGGCATAATTTCTTCCAGATTCTGAGCACCCCTTTTATAGAGAAATGTTTTTTAAAAATTATTTTTAGTTTGGTAAAATACATGAAACATAAAATTTGCCATTTTAATGTACAATTCAGTGGCACTAATGACTTTCACAGTGATGTACAACTATCACCACTACCTATTTTCAAAATTTTTCATTAGCTCAAAACAGAAACTCTGTAACCATTAAGCAATGACTCCCCATATTGCCCCTTCACTCATTCCCTGATAACCTCTAACCTACTTTTTCCACTATGCATTTTCTTATTCTAGATATTTTGCATAAGGGAACTGCTATTGTTTGCATACTTGACTCTTCAAACTTCATGTTAAAATTTTACCCCCCATTGTTGGAGGTGGGGCCTAATGGGAGGTGTTTGGGTCATGGCTGAAGATTCCTCATGAATGGCTTGGTGCTGTTCTTGACATGATGAGTGAGTTCTTGCTGTAATGGTTCCTGTGACAGCTGTGAGAGCTGGTTGTTAGAAAGAGCCTGGAACCTCCCCCGACCCTCCATGTGATCTTTATATGCCAGCTCCTCTTTCCCTTCCACCATGAATGGAAGCTTTCTGAAGCCCTCACCAGATGGAGATGCTGGTGCCAGGCTTCTTGCAAACTCTGCAGAACTCTGAGCCAAATACGTCTCTTCTTTATAAATTACCCAGTAGCCCCAAGTATTCCTTTATGGCAACACAGATGGACTGACCGGAACCATACACTATTTGTTCTTTCATGTCAGGCTTATTTCAGTTAGCATTGTGTTTCAAAGTTCATCCATGATCTAGCATGTATAAGAACTTTCTTCAGTTTTTATGGCTAAATAATATTCCACTGAATATATATACCATTTTATGCTTATCTGATGGACGCTTAGGCTGCTTCCACCTTTTAGATATGGTGTATAATGCTGCAATGAACATTGGCATATAAGCATTTGACTCCCTGTTTTTAATTGGTTTAGGTATACACCTAGCAATGAAATTGCTCAGTCATGAGGAAATTATATGTTTAGCTTTTTGAGGAACCAGACAACTGTTTCCCATGGTGGCTGCTGCACCATTTTACAGTCCAGCTAGCAATGGATGGGGGTTCCAGTTTCTCCACATATACTTGTTATTTTCTGTTTTTCTAAATAGTCATAATAGTAGGTGTGATGTAGCACCTCATTATGTTTTTGTTCTGCATTTCCCTAATGACTAATGATATTGAGAATCTTTTGAAAACTGTTTATTGGCCATGTGTGCATCATCTTTGGAGAAATACCTGTTCAAGTCTTTTGTCCATGTTTTAATCTGGTTGTTTGTTGTTGAGTTGTGGGAGCTCTTTAGATATTCTGTGCATTCACCCCTTATCAGATATTTGACTGCAAATATTTTCGCCCATTCTGTGGTATTGAGTAAAAATATTGAGTAAAAATATTTTACTCTGTTGATAGTGTACTTTGATGCACAAAGGTTTTTAATTTTGAGGAAGCCCAATTTAACTATTTTTTACTGACTGTACTTTTGGAGTCATATTCAAGAAATAATTGCCAAATCCAATGTCATGAGGCCTCCCCCTTTGTTTTCTTCCAAGAGTGTTATAGTTTTAGCTCTCAGAGTTGGGTATTTGATACAATTTAATCATTTGGTATAAGGTAAGAATTCAACTTTATCTTTTCACATGTGTATATTTGCTTTTCCCAGCACCACCATTTGTTGAAAATAATGGCTTTTCCCCAATGTATAGCCTTGGTACTTTTGTTGGAAATAATTTGATGATATATGCAAGGATGTTTTAAACGTCTGTCTATTCCATCTGATTGGTCACCATGTTAGCCTTTAGGCCAGTCAAACACTATTTTGATTACCATAATTTTGTAGTGCTTCTGAAATCAGGAAGTGTAAAACCTCCGACTTTGTTCTTCTTTTTCAAGACTGTTTGATATTCTTTGTCCCTCAAAATTCCATATGAATTTCAGGATGGAATTTTCTATTTAAGCAAAACAAAAAAAAAATCATTGGGATTTTGATAGGGGTTGCACAGAATCTGTACATCACCTTGGGTCATATTGATATCTTAATAATATTAAATTTTCTAATTCATGAACATGAGATTTCTTTCTATTAATTTGTGTCTTTAATTTCTTTCAGCATATCTTACAGTTTTCAGTGTACAAATCTTTTACCTTCTTGGTTAAATATATTCCTAAGGGTTTTATTCTTTTTGATGCTATTGCAAATGGAAGTGTTTGCTTAATTTCTTTTGAAGATCATTCATTGTTAGTGTATTAAAACACAACTGAATTTTTTTCTTTTTGGTGTGCTGATTTTGAACCCTGCAACTTTGCTTAATTCAATTAATTCTATTTTGAGAAAAAATGTAGAGTCTTCTACGTATAAGATAATGTCAACTGCAAACAGAGATAATTTTACTTATTTCTTTCCAATTTGTATGCCTTTTATATATTTTTAAATTTATTTATTTATTTATTTATTTAATTTTTCTCACTCTGTCACCCAGGCTGGAGCACAGTGGTGCGATCTCAGCCACTGCAACCTCCGCCTCCCAGGTTCAAGAGATTCTCCTGCCTCAGCCTCCTGCATAGCTGGGGTTACAGGCGTGCGCCACCATGCCCAGCTAATTTTTGTATATTTAGTAGAAATGGGGTTTCACCATGTTGCTCAGGCTGGTCTCAAACTCCTGACCTCAAGCCATCCACCTACCTTGGCGTTCCAAAATGCTGGGATTATAGGCGTGAGCCATCACATTTGGGACAGTATACCTTTTATATATTTTTCATGACAAATTGCTCTGGCTAAGACTTTGAGAACTATGGTGAAAGTGAGCATCCTTGTCGTGCTCCTAATTTTAGAGGAAAAGCTTTCAGTCTTTCACAATTTAGTATGATGTTGACTGTGTATTTTTCATCTGTGCCTCTTTTTATGTTGAGATAATTTTCTTCTATTCAAAATTTGTTGTGTGTTTATTACAAAAGGATGTTAAATTTTGTTAAATCCCTTTTTTCCCACATCCATTGAGAAGTTTTGTGTGGCTTTTTTCCCTTCATTCTTTTAACGAAGTGTGTTATAGTGATTGATTTTCACGTGTTGAACAATCTTGGCATTATAGAAATAAATCCCATTTGGCCATGGTATACCATTCTTTTAAAATGTTGTTGGATTTGGTTTGCTAGTATTTTCTTGAGGGTTCTTGCATCTTTACTTATTTACTTATTTATTTTACCTTTTTTTTTTTTTTTTTTTTTTTGAGACATAGTCTTGCTCTGTCACCCAGGCTGGAGTGCAGTGGCGCGATCTCGGCTCACTGCAAGCTCCGCCTTCTGGGTTCACGCTATTTTCCTGCCTCAGACTCCCCAAGTAGCTGGGACTACAGGCGCCCACCACCACGCCCGGCTAATTTTTTGTATTTTTAGTAGAGACGGGGTTTCACCGTGTTAGCCAGGATGATCTCGATCTCCTGACCCCGTGATCCGCCCGCCTCGGCCTCCCAAAGTGCTGGGATTACAGGCATGACCCACCGCGACCGGCCTTATATATTACTTTTTAAAGGGAGTCTCACTCTGTTGACCAGGGTGGAGTGCAGGGGCGCGATCTCAGCTCACTGCAACCTCCGCCTCCAAGGTTAAAGCGATTCTCCTGCCTCAGCCTTCTGAGTAGGTGGGACTACAGGTGCCCGCCACCACGCCCAGCTAATTTTTTGTATTTTTAGTAGAGACAGGGTTTCACCCCGTTAGTCCAGATGGTCTCGATCTCCTGACCTCATGATCCGCCGGCTTTGGCCTCCCAAAGTGCTGGGGCTGCAGGTGTGAGCCACTCCGCCTGGCCTTGCATCTGTATTTATAAAGGGTATTGATCTTTACTCTTTTATGATGTTTTGTAATTAGGGCAAAGCTTTGTAATCAGGGTAAAAGCTGACTTTATATATTAAGAAATATTCCTTCCTAGTTTTTTAAGTACTATGAGAAGGACTGATTTTAATTTTTCTTTAGATAGTTGTAGAATTCACTAATTGAGCCATCTGGTCTTGGACTTCTTTTTTTGAAAAAAAAAATTTTTTTGAGACCCAGTCTTGCACTGTCATCCAGGCTGGAGTGCAGTGGTACAATCTCCGCTCACTGCAGCGTCTGTCTCCCAGGTTCAAGTGATTCTTATGCCTCAGCCTCCTGAGTAGCTGGGATTACAGGCATGCGCCACCACATTGGCTCATTTTTGTATTTTTAGTAGAGATGGGGTTTCGCCCATCTGGCTGATCTCAAACTCCTAACCTCAAGTGATCTGCCCACCTCAGCCTCTCAAAGTACTGGGATTACAGGCGTGAGTCACTGCGCCCCACCTTTTTGAAGGTTTTTGGTAACTAAGTCAAACTCTTTAATTGTGTTATGTATCTCTTCAGATGCCTCTTTTTTTGGGAGTTCAATTAATTTTATGCTTCTGAGAATTTCTTTATTTAGGTAATCAAATTTTTATGTACAAATATTTATAATATTCTTATATAGTCCTTTTAATTTCTGTAACTTCAGCACTATCTATACTTTCATTTACAGTTTTAGTTATTTGTGTCTCCTGTCTATTTTTTGTTGTCAGTCTTGGTAAAATTTGTCAATGTTGTTGATTTTTTTCCAAGAACCAACTATTGTTTTCATTGATTCTCTGTATTTTTTCCTATTCTTTATTTTATTTATCTCCACTCTAATCTTTATTATTATATTTCTTCTCCTAGACTTCAATTAATTTTCTCTTCTTTTTCTTATTCCGCAAAGTATACAGTTAGGTTGTCAAATTGAAATCTGTTTAAATGTAGGCATTTATGGTTTTAGATTTTCCTATGAGCACTGCGTTTATCGCATCCCATAAGTTTTGGTGTGTTGTGTTTTCATTTTCATTCATCTCTAAGAATTTTCTAATTTACCTTGTTATATCTTCACGGACCCATTGGTTGTTTAATAGAGTGTTGCTTAATTTCTTCATATTTGTGACTTTCTAAGTTTTCCTTCTGTTATTAATTCCTGACTTCATTCCACTGTGGCTAGATAAAATACTTTGTATGGTATCAATGTTTTAACATGTCTTAATACTTGTTTTGTGACATACCATATGATTTATCCTGGAGAATAGACTATGTGTACTTGAGACATAGACATATTTTTCTGTTGTTGAGTAAGGTGCTCTCTATGTCTGTTAGGACTAGTTGGTTTATAATATCTTTCAGGTATTCCATATTATAATTGATCTTCTGTCTAGATGTTCTATACATTATTGAAAGTGGGTTATTGAAATTCCCAACTAATATTATAGAACTATTTTTCCTTTTAATTCTATCAATGTTACCTCTCTCTTTCTTTCTCTCTGTCTCTCTCTCTCTACACACACACACACACACACACACACACACACACACACACACACCCCTTTGAAAGCCCTTATATATACATAAGGGCTCTTGTTTGGTGTACATATGCCTATAATTTTTTATCCCCTTTGGTAGCTGATTGTTTTATCTCCTTTGTCTCTTATAAATCTAGAGTGTCTGTAGTATAGGCTTCCAGCTCTGTTTTGGTTATTATTTATGTGGGATGTACTTTTCCAGTTTTCATTTTAACCTGTTTGTGTTTTTAGTTCCAAATTGAGTGTTTTCTAGATAGCATATAATTATATTACTTTCTTACAAAATTCATTCTGCTAATATCCACCTTTTGATTAGAGGGTTTAATGAATTTACATTTACTAATAAGGAAGGATATCTGCTATTGTTGTTTCCTGTATGTCTAATACATTTGTTCCATTATTCCATTATTGCCTCATTTTAGGGTTAGTTACATTTTTAATTTTTCAATTTTAGTAAACCAATTCGATTTTCCTCTCCTTTACTTTTGTGTATATTCCTGAGATATTTTATTTTTTGTTACTATGGGGATTACATTTAACATCCTTAGTTTGTAACAATATACTTTGAATTGATACCAACTTAACTTTAATTGCATACAAAAACTGTGTTCAGGTACATCTCCGTCTTCTCCTTTCATGTTATTGTTGCCACAAATTACATCTTTATATACTGTGTGGCCATAACATAGATTCATATTTTACACATTTGTGTTTATATCATTTAATAAACACAAAGTGGAATTATCAGTCAAAAAATAATAATACTGGTATTTATATTTACCCTTGAAATTACCTTTACTGGAGATCTTCATTTATATATTTATTTTTTAGAGATCTGAAGTGATTTTACTTTTACTTCCTTCACTTTAAGTCAATCGTGGCATTTCACAGTGATTTCTGGGTTGGGGGCAGAAGGAAGGCAGTATTAACTATCCAGGCTGTGGCAAAGTTGGCCCACGTGGGTGCAGGCAGGGTAGGGGGTGGGAGCCCTCACTGGGGCGGCTGGAGGAGCTGGGACTGCCCTGCCAGAGGTAGGTGATGTTTGGAGAGCGAGAACTTGCATGTGATGTCCTCTGGGGCTTCCAGTTGGCGCAGCTCATCAGGCCGTCCCCTGCAGTGGCCAGTGAGTTGGCCATCATCAGCTCGGCTGCTTGGGAGTTGCCCTTGGCTGAAACGATGGCCGCCTTTTTCTGCCGCTCAGCCTTTCCAGCACAAATCTGGTCTTCTCTACTTCCTGCTGAGCCACCTGTTTGGCTTTCACCGCTTCTGTGAACTCCTTTTCTAAGGTCAGTCCTGTCAAGGACACGTCGTCCAGGATGAGCCCAAAGGTGGCTGGCTGCTCGCCCCTTAAGGTCGCCGCTCACCTGCCTGGAGACCAGCTCTCTCTGAGTGGATAGTTCTCCAGCATCAAAGCAGCCACCACTGACTTGAGGATCTCGGTAGCGATGGAGGGCAGCACACGCCCATCATAGTCCTCTGCGATGCTGGTGAAGATGTGAGGAAACTGGCTAGCGAAGGGCAGGAAGAGGATGCGCAGTGTGATGCTGACATTCTGTAAAGCTTTGCTACCAGTGATGATTGGCACATTACATGGTCGAGAAGGGCAGTCAAAGATAATTCTACCACAGTGTCCTGTACTCCATGGAATCGGTCGGAGATGACAGCTCTGTGTCCAGCATCCACATTACATAAGGCAGAGTTCACCAGGCCTCCTGCAACAGCTAAGGCCAGGCCAAACTTTCCAATGTACTCAAACACTTTGACAGCCATGTTTCCTTCTGCTGGGCCCTCTCACACCTGCTTCCACTCTGACCTCCACATGAATTCCCCAGCCGCACACACCAGATCTTTATTTCTTCAAACAGCTTTGATAATTATCTAGTGTCCTTTCACTTCAAGCTGCAGAAATCTCATTAGCGTTTCTTGTAGGACAGGTCTAGTGGTAACAGACACTCTCACCTTTTGTTTGTCTTGGAACCTCCTAAATTCTCCCTCATTTTTGAAGGACAATTTTGTCAGATATAAAATTCTTGATTATCAAGGTGATTTTATTTTAGCTCTTTAAATGTGTCATCCCAGTGCCTCTGGGCTATATGGTTTCTGAGAAAAAATTATCTGTTAGTCTTATTAGTGAGCCCTGTATGGTCATTGATATGTATGAGTCACTTGCCTTTTGTGGCTTTCAAACTTCTTTTTGTTTTTGTTTTTTTGACTATTTGATTATAATGTGTCTCACTGTGGATAACTTTGAATTTATCCTAGTTGGTGTTGATTGAGTGTCTTGAATTTGTAAATTCATATATTTCATCAAATTTTGGAAGTTTTCAGTCATTAAAGAATTCAACCTTTTTGGCCCCTTTCTCTCCTAGAACACTAATAATGCATGTCTTGTTTCCCTTGATGGTACACAGTTCACTTATGCTCTGTTCATTTTTCTTCACTATTTTTTATTTTCTCTTCTCAGATTTAATCATTTTTGATTGTCCTATCTTTGTTATTTCTTCTGCCAGCTCAAATCTGTTCTTGGACTCCTCTAGAGAATATTCTATAGATAGTGCTTTTCAGCTGCAGACTTGCTATTTGGTTTTTTAAAATAATTTCTATCTATTGATATTCTCCTTCTGTTTATATGTTGGTTTTCATTTTCATGTTTTCTTTAATTCTTTTTCTATGTTTTCCCCTAGCTTTGTCAGCATATTCAAAGCCTTGCTTTAAAGTGTACAAGTAAGTTCAATGTCTGAGCTTTTTCAGGGATAGTTTATGTTGATTTATTTTATTTCTTTAAATTGGCCATACTTTCTTGTTTCCTTGACTTGTGATTTTTTTTGTTGACAAGTGGATATTTGGATATTACAATGTGTTCTCACTGGAAATCAGATTCTTCCCTTTCTCCCGGGTTGCCTATTTTTTTTTTTTTTTATTGTTAAAGGTTGTAGTATTCCATTTGTTTATTGACTTTACAAAACTACTTTTACAAAGATTTTATTTCTTGTTGTGTGTGGTCACTGAAGTCTGTATTTCTTAGCTTCTGTTCACCCTGCACATTTTCAGAGATTTCTTTGTATGTTAGGAGCTACAACAAGCTAAAATTTCCCACCCTTTTCAAAGACTCTCTCTGTGCCAGGCAACTTCTTCTACACTTGGCTAGCTTACTCCTTGCCTAGGGATCACATTAGGGTGAAACTTTAGAGTTCCCATAGGTCTTTGGTGACCCTTCACCTTTCCCTGTGCATGCAAATGGCTTTTGAAACTCCCCTATACACGCGGCTACTTTTTAATGTCTTAATTTCCCAAAGAAACTCTCCCCAGCTTTTTTCTTAGGGCTTAGGTGGTCTATTGTATGTTTCAACCATATTTTTTTGGCCCCAAGCAAATGATGAGTATTAATTTAGCTTGCACTGTTTTTGAGTGATGCCCACCACTTTTCTGGCCTGACCTCTGAGTTAGGCAAAACAGAGACAAGCACCTTGCATTGGTATTTTAGGTATCTCCAGTCATGGTAGAACAGAGATAAGCAATAATTTGTTAATAAGATCTGTTCTTTCTTTGGAGTCAGAGAACAGGATCCCACACTGGAAATACATGCTGCTGCCACTTCAACACCACTGCCATACTGGGAAGGAGATGGAGTTTCCTATCACGCAGCTCTCCTATCATTTTTAAGTTGCTTTTTTCCCCCTTAGATCAGCATTCTATCGGTTGCTGTAACCCTTGATTTTTTTTCCCCAGAGTTCTAACAAAGTAACAGTGAAGATATGAAATCAGCCTAGTTGTCCAACAACAGATGTATGAATAAAGAATATATGGTATACATACATCATAGAATACTATTCAGCCAAAACAAAGAATGAAACCCTGTCATTCATATAAACATGGGTAAGACCAGAGGACATTATGTTAAGTGAAATAAGCCAGGAACAGAAAGTTAAACAGATCACATGTACTCACTCATATGTGGATGCTTAAAAAGTTGATCTCATAGGAATAAAAAATAGAGCAGAGGATGCCAGAGGCTGGGAAGGGTGGTGAAAAAGGAGGCAGCAGGAGAGGTTGTTAAAGAATACAAAATTACAGCTACACAGAAGTCATAACTTCCAGTGCACTATACCACTTGAGGATGACTCTAGTTATCAATAATATATCGTTTTAAATAGCTAGAAGGAGGACAGTGAATGTTCCCAACACAGATAAATGATAAATGTTTCAGTTGTGGATATGCTAATTACCCTGATTGATCACTGCATATTATATGTATCAAAATATCACTGTGTACCCCATGAATATGTACAATTATTGCCCAATTAAAAAGAGAGAGAGAAAACAAAAAGTTGGCTATGGACTCTTCTGCTTGTTTTTTTGTTTTTGAGACAGAGTTTCGCTCTTTTTTGTGCAGGCTGGAGTGCAATGGCGCAATCTCGGCTCACCGCAACCTCTGCCTCCCAGGTTCAAGCAATTCTCCTGCCTCAGCTTCCTGAGTAGCTGGGATTACAGGCATGTGCCACTATGCCTGGCTAATTTTGTATTTTTAATAGAGACGGGGTTTCCCCATGTGGGTCAGGTTGGTCTTGAACTCCTGACCTCAGGTGATCTGCCCACATCGGCCTCCCAAAGTGCTGGGATTACAGGCGTGAGCCATCACGCCCGACCCGCTTCTGCTTGTTTTTAATGTTCTCAAGGGGACATGAAGGCTCAGCGATGCCTACTCTGCGATTTTGCTGATGTTGTCTCTTGAGAAGGTAGTTTGGAATCATATACTTTGTCTGTATGAAGGTCTGTGCACATGATGAAAACCTCACTTTTGAATTAAGGGAATTAGTTTATAGTATTCTGTTTAATTCTTCTGTAGTTGAGATTTTCACTAAAATGTAATGCTACCTGATATTACATGATAATTAACTGCCATGTCAAGATTTTATTTTTTACTTAGACATAGAATTTGAGAAACCAAAATGATTTTTGAAGCTCTAATACAATGCCTGCCTTGTTCTCAGCCCTCTGACCATATTATCTGCTGTATTCTCACCAACTTTCTAGGAAGATATAACATGACAATAAATTTGACAGTGCCTTCTCAAGTGCAAGTCAGTTTTCAGATCTATCATTTCATCACAAATCATTTGCATTTTCAAAATTCCTTGGTTAATTACTTAGCGTTTATCATATTTTTTCTCTATATCGTGTGGCACCATTGACAAGGATTTTATTGGGCTAATTTTTCTCAAAGAAGAAGAATACGTAGCCACATACACCAAAACCACAGATAATCCAGCTGTAATTTTGAGTCCCTATTGCCAAGATAAGGCTTAATGTCAAGTCAAAGAACAATGAACCAAAATATTTTTTAAAAAATAATTGAAGTAATCCTACTGTTTTTTACAAAGACTCACGATAAAATCTACTTAGAATCTTCTCACCTTTGCTAGTCTCAAAAATCATCCCCTTAGAAGGCAACTATACCCTCAAATTCCATTTCTTCCCCAAATTCAAGCCCTCTAAAAATTGACTCTCTTAAATCCAGCCTCAATGATTCTTGAATCAATCCCAACTCCCTGCCTCCCAGTTTATATTATTTTTTATCCCTGTGGAATAATCTCATCCAGTATAACTTTTACCATCCTCCCCCTCCATTCTGCCTAGCTCTAGTTCCTAAGAGTTAACTGAGCAGCCATGAAGTCTTCCTTAGAAGGCCAAGGAAGAGCTCTAGAATGGGCAGGCTGTGACGATGTGCTTTCTAACAATATCCAGCCCCTTCCACACGTGCTTGGTCCTGCTCTTGAGCCAGCTCTAGCCTGTACATTTTCACAAAGACTGTAGGTCAGTCTCCCTGGTGATGGGACTGGAATATGGTCATCCATGTCCTCAAAGCTCAATGATCAAACTACAGCTGCAGGAGCTCTCTGCTCTTATTTTTGCCATTATTTCTAACAATCGTGTGGAAATTCCTTATTCCACTGTAGGACATATTCTGTATCCAATTTCCTGTAAGCCCCACATAAAGTCTCATCTTTGGCAAAAGGGAGAAGAAGAAATTCCTGAACTTGTCTCCCTTGATAGCACCTGCACTGCGGGAGCCATCTCTAACTATGCATACTGTCACCTCATTGAGTTTTGGCATCAGGAAACTAAGTTCACTTCCAGATCATCTTAATTGAGCTTCTTTGGAAGTGTTGAGGGAGGATTTCTGAGCAAGTAAATAAAATTACACAATGAAAATGAACCCACCACGGTGAAGCTGCACCTTTCCCATCTACTCTTGGGGATTCTTATCATACAAGTTTCAAGTTTTCCTAGAGGAATAATAATAGAAACATTTCGTTATTCCCAAAATTATATCACTTTTAAAAATGTCAAATGCATTGTTTCTTTCGCTACCTTTTGAACATATAACCCAAGATAATTTCCTATCCCTTTTCTCTATTGCCTCCTTTGAACCCAGTAATGAGAACTGTAACATCAGTAATTATTTCTCTATACCATCTTATTACATGCTTAGGACTCAGAATAGATATAGAGGATACTTGTCTGTAATGTGTGTCCAAGAATTCATGTTCTGGCTCTGTTAGCCTACCTTAGAATGTAGGGTGCTGTTTTGTGATGTGGGTGTGTGGTATTCACTAAGGAACTACTTGGAAGGTGAGACCTCAAAGGACTGCGTTATAATCTACCTCTACATTGAGTTATTTCTTCATGCCTATTTCTGTCACTGTTACTGTCTTCTTATTTGCAAAAATGGGAAAAATACTACTAGCCATACCTATCTAAGGGCAGTGATGATTAAAGGAGAGGACATACAGGAAGATACTTCAGAAAAGTTTACTCTTCAATTTTTAATACTCTCTACAAATGTATGTATTATTTATACCAAGAACATATTCAAAGCTCTGCTGTTCTAGTTAGACATTTTCCAAGGTATTATCTCTCTTCTGGAATGGTGGTGTGAGGAAGCTCTGTCAACATGCCTTCCAATGAAACAGTTACAACTGTTGAGAGTATTTTAAAAAGCAACCATCTAAAGTCTTTTGAAATTGTTCTTAGAGCATACAGCAAATGAAGAAACACTTATTGAAGCAGATCTACTAAATCTCAGCTAGAACAGTGAGAGCCTGTGACACTTGAGTCACCACCCACTCCTTCCCCTTAGCTCAGTTCTCTATGGGAAGCTGTGGCCAAGAAGATGGGGCTCCCTTTACCCCAGCTTCCAATCAAAGGCTACAGTATTTCCCTGGAAAGAGCAAGTTGCCAGCAGTTTTTATTACCCCACTCCCATTTGTGTTGTAGAGAATAAATTCCATGTGAGCGTGACTGAGAGGGCAATAGCTCCCTTCCTCCACCAAGACTGCACTTACAAGATAGAGGCCCTATCTCAGGCAGAGGAGACCAAGAACACTGGAGTTCCATACTATGCTCACTCAGCAGGCTCATAGGCAACACTTTCACACTGGGAGAGGCAAACTGAGAAGACCAGAGACTACTACCCAGTGCTCTGCCTCTGAAACAGTGTGTCACTCAGAAAGAAGGGTGACACTGTGCTTGTTCCCAGCTCCAGGACATTGATTCAGAGACGGTTTCCCAGGAGAAGGCAGGCCATAACAACAGAACTCTCTGAAGCTTTCTTCAAAGGAAATGAAATTATTTTGGAACTGAGTGTGGGGAAGCTAAGGCAATTGAGTAGAGGGTGATGGCTCTATAGAGCAACAAGCTAAGCCATACACCAACTAGTTCATCAGAGACAACTGGGAAACAGGCAGACAGGAGAAGGCCCCCAGGAGTCAAAAGAAACCTCAAAAACTACCCCAAGTTTTTGGCCCCAAAGGGGCCCAAAATAATTAAATCAGACTATGAAGCAATTTATACCCCAGACATCGTTGAGAACAGTAGAAAAATTAGTCTGCAATTAGTGAAGGCTAACTGCTGACTGTGGTACTAACAGAAGCAGACAACTTAGCACACAGGAGCCAACAGGAACACTACTAAAATCTATTATTCCACAATGTCTGTGTGTATCCCTGGACTTCACTCTCTGAGAAACATCACAGGTTTCACACTGTGAGGAAGGTAAACTTTACTGGAATAGTCAAGTCACTAAACAGATAAGCAATAACAGCAGTCCTGGGAGAGGGATAGGTGAGTATTCAGAGGGCTTCAGTGGCAAATCAACCACGCATTTAAAGAAGAAATAATGTTTTACTCAATGCACAAATTCCTCTACAACATAGAGGAGGAAGGAACACTTCCCAACTTATTTTATGAGACTATTATTATCCTGTTACAAAAGCTGGATAAAGATATCACAAGAAAATAATATTGCATGCCAATTCCCTCATGAACACAGCATAAAACTTCTTGGAAAATATTAGCAAGTCAAATTGAGAACATACAAAAGACCATTTTACACCATGGCCATGAAGGATGTATCCCAAATGGCAAGATTGGTTGAACATCCAAAAATTAACTAATGTTATAAACTGTATTAATAGAATGGAAGGAAAAACCACACATGATTATCTCAATAGTCACAGAAAAAAACATTTAACATTATGCAACACTGATTTATGACCAAAACCCTCAACAAACTTGGAAGAGAAGAAAAACTTTCTCAACCTGATAAAGGGCATCTATGCAAAACCTAAAGAGAACATTGTACTTAATGGTGAAAGACTGAAAGTTTTTGTTCTGATACTAGAAACAAAGACAGGATAGCAACTCTCACCTCTTCTATTCAACAATGTACTGGAGATTCTAGACAGGGTGATTATGCAGGGAAAAGAAACAGAAGGCATTCATGTTGGAAAGGAAGAAGTAATAATGTTCTTCTACACACAAGATGATGTATATATGTAGAAAAATCCTAAGAAATTCACACACACACACACACACACACACACACACAGAAACATGTAGAACTGTACTTTTACAAGGAAAGTGTGGTTGAAGGATACAATATCAATATACAAAAATTAGCTGTATTCCTCCAATACATAAGTAAATATAAAATTAAGAATAGAATTTGTAATGTTGACTTGCATTATTTCTTTGGCTTATCTCTAGGTTCACTAAATAAGTGCAGTCAAAATTCAAAAACAAAAGAATACAATTTGTTTCATAATAAATAAAAAGGAATAAAATACTTAAAAATCTGCTTACCAAAAGAATATTATATTATATTTGTACATTTAAAAATTGCAGGTCCAGGGCACCCAAGATGGCCGAATAGGAACAGCTCCAGCCTCCAGCTTCCAGCATGAGCAACACAGAAGATGGGTGATTTCTGCATTTTCAACTGAGGTACGGGTTTCATCTCACTGGGGCATGTTGGAAGTTGGTGCTGGTCAGTGTGTGCAGCCCAACCAGCAAGAGGTGAAGCAGGGTGAGGCATTGCCTCACCTGGGAAGTGCAAAGGGGAAGGGAATTCCTTTTCCTAGCCAAGGGAAACTGAGACCCACAACACCTGGAAAATTGGGAAACTCCCACCCTAATACTGTGCTTTACCAAGGGTCTTAGCAAACGGCACACCAGGAGATTATATCCCATGCCTGGCCCGGAGGGTCCCACACCCACAGAGCCTCCCTCATTGCTAGCACAGCAGTCTGAGATCTAACTACAAGGCAGCAGAGAGGCTGGGGGAGGGGGCCCACCATTGCTGAGGCTTAAGTAGGTAAACAAAACCACCGTGAAGCTGGAACTGGATAGTTCCCACCGCAGCTCAAGGACGCCTGCCTTCCTCTGTAGACTCCACCTCTGGGGACAGGGCATAGTTAAACAAAAAGCAGCAGAAACCTCTTCAGATGTAAATGTCCCTGTTTGACAGCTTTGAAGAGAGCAGTGGTTCTCTCAGCATGGAGGGTGAGATCTGAGAACAGACAGACTGCCTGCTCAAATGGGTCCCTGACCCCTGAGTAGCCTAACTGGGAGACATCCCCCACTAGGTGCAGACTGACACCTCACACCTCACATGGCTGGGTACACCTCTGAGACAAAGCTTCCAGAGCAACAATCAGACAGCAACACTTGCTGTTCAGCAATATTCTATCTTCTGCAGCCTCCACTGCTGACACCCAGGCAAACAGGGTCTGGAATGGACCTCAAGCAAACTCCAACAGACCTGCAGCCGAGGGTCCTGACTGTTAGAAGGAAAACTAACAGAAAGAACACCCAAACCAAAACCCCATCAGTACATCACCATCATCAAAGACCATAATCAACGGCAAATAAAACCACAAAGATGGGGAAAAAGCAGTGCAGAAAAGCTGGAAATTCAAAAAATTAGAGTGCATCTCCCCCTCCAAAGGAACACAGTTCATTGCCAGCAGTGGAACAAAGCAGGATGGAAAATGACTTCGATGAGTTGAGAGAAGAAGGCTTCAGTCGATCAAACTTCCCAGAGCTAAAGGAAGAACTATGTACCCAGCGCAAAGAAACTATAAACCTTGAAAAAACAATGGAAGAATGGATAACTAGAATAATCAATGCAGAGAAGTCCATAAACAAACTGATAGAGATGAAAACCATGACACAAGAACTACATGACAAATGCACAAGCGTCAGTAACCGACTTGATCAGTTGGAAGAAAGAGTATCAGTAATTGAAGATCAAATGAATGAAATGAAGTGAGAAGAGAAGTTTAGAGAAAAAAGAGTAAAAAAAAAATGAACAAAGTCTCCAAGAAATATGGGATTATGTGAAAAGACCAAATCTACATCTGATTGGTGTGCCTGAAAGTGACAAGGAGAATGGAACCAAGTTGGAAAACACTCTGCAGGATATTATCCAGGAGAACTTCCCCAACCTAGCAAGGCAGGACAACATTCAAATTCAGGAAATACAGAGAATGCCACAAAGATACCCCTCGAGAAGAGCAACTCCAAGACACATAATTGCCAGATTCACCAAAGTTGAAATGAAGGAAAAAATGTTAAGGGCAGCCAGAGAGAAAGTTTCAGTTACCCACAAAGGAAAGTCCATCAGACTAACAACAGATCTCTCAGCAGAAACTCTACAAGCCAGAAGAGAGTGGGGTCAATATTCAACATTCTTAAAGAAAAGAATTTTCAACCCAGAATTTCATATCCAACCAAACTAAGTTTCATAAGTGAAGGAGAAATAAAATCCTTTAAAGACAAGCAAATGCTTAGAGATTTTGTCACCACCAGACCTGCCCTACAAGAGATCCTGAAGGAAGCACTAAACATGGAAAGGAACAACAGGTACAGCCATTGCAAAATCATGCCAAAATGTAAAGTCCATCGATGCTAGGTAGAAACTGCATCAACTAACAAGCAAAATAACCAGCTAATATCATAATGACAGGATCAAGTTCACACATAACAATATTAACCTTAAATGTAAATAGACTAAATGGTCCAATTAAAAGACACAGTGTGGCAAATTGGATAAAGAATCAAGACCCATCAGTGTGCTGTATTCAGGAGACCCGTCTCACATGCAGAGACACACACAGGCTCAAAATAAAGGGATGGAGGAAGTTCTACCAAGCAAATTGAAAACAACAAAAAAAGCAGGGGTTGCAATCCTAGTCTCTGATAAAACAGATTTTAAACCATCAAAGATCAAAAGACACAAAGAAAACCATTACATAATGGTAAAGGCATCAATTCAACAAGAAAAGCTAACTATTCTAAATATATATGCACCCAAAACAGGGGCACCCAGATTCATAAAGCAAGTCCTTAGAGACTTACAAAGAGACTTAGACTCCCATACAAGAATAATGGGAAACTTTAACACCCACTGTCAACATTAGACAGATCAATGAGACAGAAAGTTAAAAAGGATATCCAGGAATTGAACTCAACTCTGCACCAAGAGGACTTAAAAGACATCTACAAAACTCTCCACCCCAAATCAACAGAATATACATTCTTCTCAGCACCACATTGCACTTATTCCAAAATTGACCACATAGTTGGAAGTAAAGCACTCCATCAGCAAATGTAAAAGAACAGAAATGATAACAAACTGTCTCTCAGACCACAGTACAATCAAACTAGAACTCAGGACTAAGAAACTCAATCAAAACCACTCAACTACATGGAAACTGAACAGCCTGCTCCTGAATGACTACTGGGTACATAATGAAATGAAGGCACAAATAAAGATGTTCTTTGAAACCAATGAGAACAAAGATACAACATACCAGAATCTCTGGAACACATTTAATGTCTAGAGGGAAATTTATAGCACTAAATGCCCACAAGTGAGAGCAGGAAAGATCTAAAATTGACACCCTAACATCACAATTAAAAGAACTAGAGAAGCAAGAGCAAACACATTCAAAAGCTAGCAGAAGGCAAGAAATAACTAAGATCAGAGCAGAACTGAAGGAGATAGAGACACAAAAAACCATTCAAAAAATCCATGAATCCAGGAGCTGGTTTTTTGAAGCAATCAACAAAATTGATAGACTGCTAGCAAGACTAATAAAGAAGAAAAGAGAGAAGAATCAAATAGATGCAATAAAAAATGATAAAGGGGATATCACCACCGACCCCACAGAAATACAAACTACCATCAGAGAATAGTATAAACACTTCTATGCAAATAAACTAGAAAACCTAGAAGAAATGGATAAATTCCTGGACACATACACTCTCTCAAGACTAAACCAGGAAGAAGTTGAATCCCTGAATAGACCAATAGCAGGCTCTGAAACTGAGGCAATAATTAATAGCCTACTGACCAAAAAAAGTCCAGTAGCAGAAGGATTCAGAGCCAAATTCTACCAGAGGTACAAAGAGGAGCTGGTACCATTTCTTGTGAAACTATTCCAATCAACAGAAAAAGAGAGAATCCTCCCTAACTCATTTTATGAGGCCAACATAATCCTGATACCAAAGCCTGGCAGAGACACAACAAAAGAAGAGAATGTTAGACCAATATCCCTGATGAACATTGATGCAAAAATCCTCAATAAAATACCGGCAAACCAAATCCAGCAGCACATCAAAAAGCTTAACCACCATGATCAAGTGGGCTTCATCTCTGGGATGCAAGCCTGATTCAACATACGCAAATCAATAAACGTAAGCCAGCATATAAACAGAACCAAAGACAAAAACCACATGATTATCTCAATAGATGCAGAAAAGGCCTTTGACAAAATTCAACAGCTCTTCATGTTAAAAACTCTCAATAAATTTGGTATTGATGGAACGTATCTCAAAATAGTAAGAGCTATTTATGACAAACCCACAGCCAATATCATACTGAATGTGCAAAAACTGGAAGCGTTCCCTTTGAAAACTGGCACAAGACAGGGATGCCCTCTCTCACCACTCCTATTCAGCATAGTGTTGGAAGTTCTGGTCGGGGCAATCAGGCAAGAGAAAGAAATAAATGGTATTCAATTAGGAAATGAGAAGTCAACTTGTCCCTGTTTGCAGAAGACATGATTGTATATTAGAAAACCCCATTGTCTCAGCCCAAAATCTCCTTAAGCTGATAAGCAACTTCAGCAAAGTGTCAGGATACAAAATCAATGTGCAAAAATCACAAGCTTTCTTATACACCAATAACAGACAGAGAGCCAAATCATGAATGAACTCCCATTCACAATTGCTTCAAAGAGATTAAAATACCTAGGAATCCAACTTACAAGGGATGTGAAGGACCTCTTCAAGGAGAACTACAAACCACTGCTCAGTGAAATAAAAGAGGACACCAACAAATGGAAGAGCATTCCATGCTCATGGATAGGAAGAATCAATATCGTGAAAATGGCCATACTGCCCAAGATAATTTATAGATCCAATGCCATCCCCATTAAGCTACCAATGACTTTCCTAACAGAATTGGAAAAAACAGCTTTAAAGTTCATATGGAACCAAAAAAGACCCTACATTGCCAAGACAATCCTAAGCCAAAAGAACAAAGCTGGAGGCATCATGTTACCTGACTTCAAACTATATTACAAGGCTACAGTAACCAAAACAGCATGGTACTGGTACCAAAACAGAGATGTAGACCAATGGAACAGAACAGAGCCCTCAGAAATAATATCACATATCTTCAGCCATCTGATCTTTGACAAACCTGACAAAAACAAGAAATGGGGAAAGCATTCCGTATTTAATAAATGGTGCTGGGGAAATTGGCTAGTCATAAGTAGAAAGCTGAAACTGGATCCTTTCCTTACTCCTTATATGAAAATTAATTCAAGATGGATTAGAGACTTAAATGTTAGACCTAAAACCATAAAAACCCTAGAAGAAAACCTAGGTAATACCATTCAGGACACAGGCATGGGCAAGCACTTCATGTCTAAAACACCAAAAGCAATGGCAACAAAAGCCAAAATTGACAAATGGGATCTAATTAAACTAAAGAGCTTCTGCACAGCAAAAGAAACTACCATCAGAGTGAACAGGCAACCCACACAATGGGAGAAAATTTTTGCAATCTACTCATCTGACAAAGGGCTAATATCCGGAACCTACAAAGAACTAAACAAATTTACAAGAAAAAACAAACAATCCCATCAAAAAGTGGGCAAAGGATATGAACAGCCACTTCTCAAAAGAAAACATTCATACAGCCAACAGACACATGAAAAAATGCTCATCATCACTGGCCATCAGAGAAATGCAAATTAAAACCACAATGAGATACCATCTCACACCAGTTAGAATGGCAATCATTAAAAAGTCAGGAAACAACAGGTGTTTGAGAGGATGTGGAGAAATAGGAACACTTTTACATTGTTGGTGGGACTTTAAACTAGTTCAACCATTGTGTAAAACAGTGTGGCGATTCCTCAAGGATCTAGAACTAGAAATACCATTTGACCCAGCCATCCCGTTACTGGGTATGTACCCAAAGGATTATAAATCATGCTGCTATAAAGGCACATGCACATGTATGTTTATTGCAGCACTATTCACAATAGCAAAGACTTGGAATCAACCCAAATGTCCATGTGACAGACTGGATTAAGAAAATGTGGCATATATACACCAAGGAATACTATGCAGCCATAAAAAAGGATGAGTTTGTGTCCTTTGTAGGGACATGGATGCAGCTGGAAACCATCATTCTCAGCAAACTATCGCAAAAACAGAAAACCAAACACCGCATGTTCTCACTCATAGGTGGGAATTGAACAATGAGATCACTTGGACACAGGGAGGGGAACATCACACACCGGGGCCTGTCATGGGGAGCGGGGAGTGGGGAGGGATAGCATTAGGAGATATACCTAAAGTAAATGACGAGCTAATGGGTGCAGCACACCAACATGGCACATGTATACATATGTAACAAACCTGCACGTTGTGCACATGTACCCTGGAACTTAAAGTATAATAAAAAATAAATAAATAAAAATTGCAACATATTTTTAAGGAAAATTATAGAAGAACTAAATAAATAGAAAAATATTCCATGTTTATAGATAGGAGGAGTCAATATTGTTAAGATGAGAATTCTTCACAAATTGATCTACAGGAAATTCATATCAAAACTCCAGCAGGCTTTGGCAGAAGCTTACAAATAGATCTTGAAATGTATATAACAATGCGAAAACTCAGAATATCTGAAATAATTTTGAAAGAGAATGAAGGTGAAATACTATCACTTCTTGATTTGCAAACTTACTGGTAGAGTTATCAAGACAGTGTGATACCGGCATAAGGATAGAAATATAGATCAATAGAAAAAATTTAAAGTGTGTCAATAAATCCTTATATTATTACAATATACACTTGGAAATGATGAATTGTATGATATGTAAAATATGTCTGAGTTAGATTAACTGTAAAGAAAATAGAGGTTGACCTGTTCTCACTAAAACAGCAGTCTTACCCTGACACAACACAATTTATGATTAGAGTGAAGTGATCATTCATTCACATTGTCTGTCTAACTGAGGAAAAAATGAACATTCTGAGGAAAATGGTCAATTTTGTTCTCCAAAATCATTTATATACAATGTCTGGCATTAATTTTTTAGAAGGGGACAGATAACTGGGCGAAAAATATGACTGACAATCATAATAAAAATCAAGAACAATGAAATAGCTATTATAATCATACAAAGAAAAGAAAAATTGAACAAAGTGGGTGAAAGATGGGAAGTCTAAAAGAACATTGTAATATATAAGAGAATCAATTTGTGATTATAAAAATTCAGAACATAATACCTAAACTTCAGAATTCATTGAGTCCATGTAAGAGCAGGCTGGGCAGAGCAGAAGAGAGAAATAATGAACTAAAAAACAGGTAAATAGAAAACATCCACACTTGAAATAGAAAGAAGAAAAAAGATTGAAAATAGAGAACAGACTGTAAGAGACATTAGGAAAGCTTTCAGGTGATCTAATATGTATTTAATTTGAGTTCAGAAGGTATGGAGAGAGAGAACAGGAAAAAACGAGACGAACTAAAATTTTCAAAATCTGGTGTAAGATATCAGACTACAGATTTAAGATAGTTAAGCCAAAGCTTAAGCAGTTTCAAAAAAGGAAAAGGAAAAAAGAAAGCCAACAACCGGGCAAGTCAAGCTTTGGATAATCCCAGATACAGGGCGAAAAATAGTTAAGCTTTGGATAACCACACATACAAAGTGAAACAAAAAATTTAAAGCAGCCAGGAGAAAGGTTACATTTATTACTTGCAAAGGGCCAATATTAAGATTGGCAAATGACTTTTCAAGTGAATGCATTTTTCAGAAGATAGGGGAAAACCATCTTTAAAAGAATGTGGGGTGTGTATGCGGGGGAGGTGACTACTAAGTTAGACATGTATTCTCAGTAAAAACAAGTTCCACAAATGATGGGTAAATAAAGATATTTCCATGTGAACAAAACCTGGCAGAATTTACCATGAAATCTGTAATAACTGAAATATTAAACAAAAATTTTCAGTTTGGAGGAAAATGATCTCAGATGGAAGTGCTAAAAAGGATAAAGATTACCAGAAATAGTAAAATGGGGTAAAACACAAAAGAATATTGACTAAAGTAATGACAATAACAGTGTCCTGTGGGGTCCATCACATTTGTGAAGCAAAATACATGACAACAATAGCACAAACAGTGGAGGAAATACATATAGATAACAGTTATAAAGTTGTACATTATTTTCAACACAATAAAAGTATTAATTTGAGGTAGATTACAATATTTCAAGGATATGTATTAAAATATTCATGATAATCACTAAAAGAACAATGCAACAAATATAAAACTAGAAATCTGGTAAAGGAGAGGAAATAAAATATGAAAACACTTGATTCATCCAATAGAAGTCTGGAAAGTAGAGTCAAAGAAAAAAGTATGGATACAATAATTAGAAAGCAAATACCAAAACGAAAGCCCTACACCCAATTATATCAGTGATGATGTTAAATGTAAATGATCTAAGCACTTCAATTAAAAGGTTGAAATTTCCAGACCTGATTAAAAAAAAAAAAACTCAAGTATACGCCCTTTAAAAGAGGCATGTTTTAAATATGAGAGACAGATAGGTTAAAATTAAACGGCCCAAGGGAAATGATTGCATATATCAATCAGAGTACTTCCATAAGAATGCTTGCAGCAGCTTTAAATACATAAAGTAGTCTAAGTCTGGAAATGACTCAGAACATATCACTGCTACATGAATACATGAATAAGTCTCACAGGCACCATATTGAGCAAATGGAACTAGGCACAGCAATGTACATCTTCTATAATTTTATTTATATGATGGTTAACAGCAGTTAAAACTAATCAATGGTGGTTGAAGTCAGAATAGGTGATCTCTGAAAGAAGGAGTATATGGTCTGGGGAATGCACAATGACAAGTTTGAGGATAAATGTTCTAAGAGGTCTGGGAAGTGGTTATATATGTGTGTGTGTGTGTGTGTGTGTGTGTATATATATATATATATATATGAATTTATTGAGCTATACCTTTAGGATCATTTGCCTTTGCTCATTGAAATGAATGTATGTTAGACCTCACCTAAGAAGAAGGAACAGAAACAAGCAAATGCACAAATGTGACCAAGGTGCATACATAGGTTCCTAACCTTCCATTGCTAGAAACTTAGGTTGTAGCCAATATTTCACCATAACAAAAATATTTTTAGAAGGAAAATGACACCACATTTATTAATCTTAAAAAAAAGAATAAATGATTGTCCACGTAGTAATGATAGTCAGTTAGTCTACTTAATAGGGGCTGCCTCCATCCAGCTCTGCAACTCCACTTCCACCTGCTCCCTGCCAATTTTTTTCCAAAGAGAGCTTTAAATTTCCAAATTCAAATACATAGGGATGAGAAGGCCAAAACAAATTTATTGCCAATTTCTGAGATAAAAGGAGCAAGTCACCTCCCATCTGCCCACATTTCTAATGTCCAGCCCTTCCTTCTAGGATACAGTCTGAGGGCATCTCTCTTTAATGCACAGAGGAGAAAACGCAGCCAGGTAATTGAGTGTATGACTCGGTCCGATGAAGGTAAGGCTGACAAGGCAGAACCAGTCCACTGTCACTGAGTCACAGATGGCCAGCCCCAAAGGAAAGAGCCTCTCGTTATGAGGTGTGCAGAGACAAGCTAGTATCCCAACACATCCATCCTGTGGTGCATGTGCACATCTGGCATCAATTCCCCCACTTCCCTTTCCAGGGAGGCCTGTGTGTACACGTGTGTGTGTGTGTGTGTGTGTGTGTGTGTGTAAGAGCCATCTAAGCAGGTGAGAATTTCCAACAAGCAAGGCACAGAGGACAGATGTCGGACAACCGGGACAAGTTAAAGAGGAGGCGGCTAATAAATGTGCTTTCCCAGGGCCACCTCTGGAAGGAAGAGGTCACATCAAGACGTTCCTCTTTGCTTTTCACAAGCAAGTCATGTTAATGTTCTAAAAGAGTTTTGGGAGATGAACTTCTGACCCTAATTTGTGCAGACAGGTGAACCTGTCTTCAATTAGTGCTCAATTGCTTCTTCCTGAGGTTCTCCAATTTTGCCTCTTCCTCATGGTCCTTTTAAAGAACCTAATATCTACATGTCATCTCTGATTTGTGCCAGCTTAGGCCTCACGTCCCATGTACCATATGCTTTTGTCAGTCTCTGCAGTGCCTGGTATTGCCCTTACCTCCCTTGCTCCACCCTTCCCTCTGCCCCACCCTTTTTCCCTCCTCTCCTTGCAGGTGTCCTAACTCTGCCAGCCCATATGTCATTATCCAGTGTCTCAGGCACCTTCTGCCTTCTTATGGCTTTCTTCCATTTCTCATGGTTCTCCAGGGTCTTTGGGCTCCATGGAGGAGGAGGACGCTCTGCCTCCCTTGCCCAGGCAATCCTGAACAGGAGCCTGTGAGCCAACATACTTCCTGAAGGTACATCCTTGAGTGTGTATTGCCCTCTGGGTTTTTCCAGAGAGGCGCAGCTGTGCTATGGGACAGAGTTTGAGCATTTCTGTTCAATTAAAACGCCATCTAATCTCATCACAATATCACCTGACTCCTAACAGGAATGACATCTGTTTGTGGGAGACCACCTTGGATTGAGTGTGAAAGGAAGAAGCAAGGACGGGCTGGCATGGAGTAAAAGCCACACTGTCCCAGGCTGTGCGCCATCCTTCGGCACTCACCGTGAGCTCTGGGCCCTTGCCTTTGGAGTTTCACACCCCTGTGGATCGGGGCCCTTACTATACTGTGAGAATAATATGCGTGACCATTATATGAATAATAAGCAGCATTCCTAATGCCAGAAAACACAGAACTGAGTAGTGACCTGGCCATGCTACATTCATGTAATGTTGAACATTTCCAGTCTGTTGGCCTCATTTTTTACCTCTACAAAAATGTAAATATTAGAAGGATCTTAGAAGTTTATGAATTCTCCTTTAATATGTATCTTTCTATGAATCAGAGTCCTAGAATGGAACCATAAGCACTTTTTTAAAATTTTACTTTAAGTTCAGAGATACATGTGCAGAATGTGTGGGTGTGTTACATAGGTATACATGTGCCATGGTGGTTTGCTGCATCTATCAACCCGTCACCTAGATTTTAAGCCCTGAATGCATTAGGTATTTGTCCCAATGCTCTCCCTCCCCTCACCCCACACCCCCTGACAGGCCCCCGTGTGTGTTGTTCCCCTCCCTGTGTCCATGTGTTCTCATTGTTCAACTCCCATTTATGAGTGAGAACATGCAGTGTTTGGTTATCTGCTCCTGTGTTAGTTTGCTGAGGATGATGGCTTCCAGCTTCATTCATGTCCTGAAAAAGGACATGTTCTCATTCTTTTTGTGGCTGTATAGTATTGCATGGTGTACATGTACCAGATTTTCTTTATCCAGTCTACTATTGATGAGCATTTGGGTTGATTCCACGTCACTACTATTGTAAATAGTGCTGTAGTAAACATAGGTGAACCTGTGTCTTTACAGTAGACTGATTTATATTCCTTTGGGTATATACCCAGTAATTAGATTGCTGGGTCAAATGGTATTTCTGGTTCTCGATCCTCGAGGAATCACCACAGTGTCTTCCACAATGTTTGAACTAATTTATGTTCCCACCAACATTGTAAAAGTGTTCCCATTTCTCCTCAGCCTCGCCAGCATCTAGTTTTTCCTGACTTTTTAATAATCGTCACTCTGACTAGCGTGAGATGGTATATCATTGTGGTTTTGATTTGCATTTCTCTAATGATCAGTGATGATGAGCTTTTTTCATATGTTTTTTAGCCACATAAATGTCTTCTTTTGAGAAGTATCTGTTCATATATTTTGCCCACTTTTTGACGGGGTTGTTTTTTTCTTGTAAATTTGTTTAAGTTCCTTGCAGATTCTGGATATTAGATCTTTGTCAGATGGGTAGATTACAAACATTTTCTCCCATTCTGTAGGTTGCCTGTTCACTCTGATGCTAGTTTCTTTGCTGTGCAGAAACTCTTTAGTTTATTTAGATCCCATTTGTCAATTTTGGCTTCCATTGCAATTGCTTTTGGTGTTTTATTCATGAAGTCTTTGCCCACGCCTATGTCCTGAATGGTATAGCCTAGGTTTTCTTCTAGGATTGTTATAGTTTTGGGTTTTACATTTAAGTCTTTAATCCATCTTTAATTAATTTTTGTATAAGGTATAAGGAACGGGTCCAGTTTCAGTTTTCTGCATATGGCTAGGAAGTTTTCCCAGCACCATTTATTAAATAGGGAATCTTTCCCCATTATTTGCTTTTGTCAGGTTTGTCAAAGGTAAGATTGTTGTAGATGTGTGGTGTTATTTCTGAGGTCTCAGTTCTGTTCCACTGGTCTATATATCTGTTTTGGTACCAGTACCATGCTATTTTGGTTACTATAGCATTGTAGAATAGTTTGAAGTCAGGTTGTGTGACGCCTCCAGCTTTGTTCTTTTTGCTTAGGATTGTCTTGGCTATATGGACTCTTTTTTGGTTCCATATGAAATTTAAAGTAATTTCTTCTAATTTTCTGGAGAATGTTAATCATAGTTTGGTGGGAACAGCACTGAATCTATAAATTACTTTGGGCAGTATGACCATTTTCATGATATTGATTCTTCCTATCTGTGAGCATGAAATGTTTTTCCTCTTGTTTGTGTCCTCTCTTACTTCCTTGAACAGTGGTTTGTAGTTCTCCTTGAAGAGGTCCTTCACATCCCTTGTAAGCTGTATTCCTAGGTATTTTATTGTCTTTGTAGCAATTGTGAATAGGAGTTCATTCATGATTAGAATCTCTGCTTGTCTATAGGAATACTTGTGATTTTTGCACAATAATTTTGTATCTTGAGACTTTGCTACAGCTGCTTATCAGCTTAAGGAGTTTTGGGGCTGAGACAATGGGGTTTTCTAAATATAGAATCATGTCATCTGCAAACAGAGACATTTTGACTTTCTCTTTTCCTATTTGAATACCCTTTATTTCTTTCTTTTGCCTGATTGCCATGGCCAGGACTTCCAATACTATGTTAAATAGAAGTGGTGAGAGAGGGCATCCTTGTCTTGTGCTGGTTTTCAAAGGGAATGCTTCCAGCTTTGCCCCTTCAGTTTGATATTGGCTATAGGTTTTTCACACATAGCTCTTATTATTTTTAAATATGTTCCATCAATACCTAGTTTATTAAGAGTTTTTTGCCTGAAGGGTTGTTGAATTCTACTGAAGGCCTTTTATGCATCTATTGAGATAATCATGTGGTTTTGTCATTGGTCCTCTTTATATGATGGATGACATTTATTGATTTGTGTAATTTGAACCAGCTTTGAATCCCAGGGATGAAGCCTACTTGATTGTGGTGGATAAGCTATTTGATATGCTGCTGGATTTGGTTTGCCAGTATTTTATTGAGGATTTTCACATCAAAGTTCAGCAGGGATATTGGCCTAAAGTTTTCTTTTCAGTGGTTTCTCTGCCAGGTTTTGGTATCAGGATGATGCTGGCCTCATAAAATGAGTTAGGGAGGAGTCCACCCTTTTCGATTGTTTGGAATAGTTTAATAAGGAGTGATACCACCTCCTCTTTGTACCTCTGGTAGAATTTGGCTGTGAATCCATCTGCTCCTGGGCTTTTATTGGTTGGTAGGCTGTTAATTATTGCCTCAATTTTAGAACTTGCTGTTGGTCTATTCAGGGATTTGATTTCTTCCTGGTTTAGTCTTGGGAGGGTGTATGTGTCCAGGAATTTATCCATTTCTTCTAGATTTTCTATTTTATTTGTGTAGAGGTGTTTGTAGTATTCTCTGATGTTAATTTGTATTTCTGTGGGATCAGTGGTAATATCCCTTTTATCATTTTTTATTGTGTCTATTTGATTCTTCTCTCTTTTCTTCTTTATTATTCTAGCTAGTGGTCTATCTATTTTGTTAATTTTTTCAAAAAATCAGCTCCTGGTTTCATTGATATTTTGAAGGGATTTTCATGTCTCTATCTCTTTCAGTTCTGCTCTGACCTTAGTTACTTCTTGTCTTCTGCTAGCTTTTGAATTTGTTTGCTCTTCCCCTTCTAGTTCTTTTCATTGTGATGTTAGACTGTCGATTTGAGATTTTTCCAGCTTTCTGATGTGGGCATTTAGTGCTATAAATTTCCCTCTTCACGCTGCTTCAGCTGTGTCCCAAAGATTCTGGTACATTGTCTCTTTGTTCTCATTGGTTTCCAAGAACTTCTTGATTTCTGCCTTGCTTTTGTTATTTACCCAGGAGTCATTCAGGAGCAGTTTGTTTAATTTCCATGTAGTTGTGTGGTTTTGAGTGAGTTTCTTTATCCTGAGTTCTAATTTAATTGTAGTGTGATTGGAGAGACTGTTTATTATGATTTCAGTTCTTTTGCATTTGCTGAGGAGTGTTTTACTTCCAACTATGTTGCCAATTTTAGAGTAAGTGCCATGTGGCACTGAGAAGAATGTATATTCTACTTATTTGAGGTGAAGAGTTCTGCAGATATCTATTAGGTCCACTTGATCCAGAGCTGAGTTTAAGTCTTGAATATCCTTATTAATTTTCTGTCTCATTGATCTGTCTGATATTGACCGTGGGGTGTTAAAGTCTCCCATTATTATTGTGTGGGAGTCTGTCTCTTCGTAGGTCTTTAAGAACTTGTTTTATGAATCTGGGTGCTCCTGCATTGAGTGCATATATATTTAGCATAGTTAGCTCTTCTTGTTGCACTGATCCCTTTACCATTACGTAATGCCCTTCTTTGTCTTTTTCTGATCTTTGTTGGTGTAAAGTCTGTTTTGCCAGAGAGTAGAATTGCAAGCCCTGCTCTCTTTGTTTGTTTGTTTGTTTTGTTTTGCTTTCCATTTGCTTGGTAAATATTCCTTCACCTCTTTATTTTGAGCTTATGTGTGTCTATGCACATGAGATTGGTCTCCTGAATACAGCACACTGATGGGTCTTGACTTTATTCAATTTGCCAGTCTGTGTCTTTTAATTGGGGCCTTTAGCCCATTTACATTTAAGGTTAATATTGTTATGTGTGAATTTGATCCTGTCATCGTGATGCTACTAGTTATTTTGCACACTAGTAGATGCAGTTTCTTCATAGTGTCACTGGTCTTTATATTTTGATGTGTTTTTGCAGTGACCAGTATGAGTTTTTTCTTTCCATATTTAGTGCTTCCTTCAGGAGTTCTTGTAAGGCAGGCCTGGTGGTGACGAAATCCCTTAGCATTTGCTTATCTGTAAAGGATTTTATTCCTTCTTTGTTTATGAAGCTTAGTTTGGCTGGATATGAAATTCTGGGTTGCAAATTCTTTTCTTAAAGAATGTTGAATACTGGACCCCACTCTCTTCTGGCTTGTAGGGTTTCTGCAGAGAGATCCGCTGTTAGTCTGATGGGCTTCCCTTTGTAGGTGACCTTACCTTTCTCTCTGGCTGTCCTTAACATTTTTTTCTTCATTTCGACCTTGGAGAATCTGATGATTACGTGTTTTGGGGTTGATCTTCTTGTGGAGTATCTTAATGGTGTTCCAAATTTGAATGTTGAATTTGAATTTGAATGTCGGCCTGTGTTGCTAGGTTGGGGAAGTTCTCCTAGATAATATCCTGAAGTGTGTTTTCCAACTTGGTTCCATTCTCCCCATCACTTTCAGATACACCCACCAATCATAGGTTTGTTCTTTTCACATAGACCCATATTTCCTGGTGGCTTGTTTATTCCTTTTTATGTTTTTTCTCCAATCTTGTCTGTGTGTCTTATTTCAGCAAGGTGGTCTTCAATCTCTTATATCCTTTCTTCCACTTGATCTATTCGGCTATTGATACTTGTGTATGGTTCAGGAAGTTCTCGTGCTGTGTTTTTCAGCTCCATCAGGTCATTTATGTTCCTCTCTAAACTGATTATTCTAGTTAGCACTTTCTGTAACCCTTTATCAAGGTTCTTAGCTTCATTGCATTGGGTTAGAATATGCTCCTTTAGCTAAGAGGAATTTTTTATTACCCACCTTCTGAAGCCTATTTCTGTCAATTTGTCAATCTCGTTCTCCATCCAGTTTTGTGTCCTTGCTGGAGAGGGGTTGCAATCATTTGGAGGAAAAGAGGCATTTTGGCTTTTGAAATTTTCAGCGATTTTGCAATGTTTTTTCCTCATCTTCGTGGATTTATCTACCTTTGATCTTTGAGGCTGATGACCTTTGGATGGGACTTTTGTGTGGGGGTCTTTTTATGTTGATGTTGATGTTGTTGCTTTCTGTTTCTTATTTTGTCTTCTAACAGTCGGGCCCCTCTTCTACGGGTCTGCTACAGTTTGCTGGAGGTCCACAGCAGACCCTGTTTCCCTGGGTATCACCAGTGGAGGCTGCAGAACAGCAAAGATTGCTCCTTGCCCCTTCCTCTGGAAGCTTCGTCCCAGCAGGGCACAGACATGATGCCAGCTGGAACTCTCCTATATGAGGTATCTAGAGATCCCCGTTGGGACGTCCCACCCAATCAGGAGGCATGTGGTCAGGGACCCACCCAAGGAAGCAGTCTGACTGGCCTTTAGAGGAGCTGGCATGCTGTGCTGAAGGAATCTCTCTCACCCAGATCACCTAGACTCTCCAGAGCCAGCAGGCAGGAGAGATTAAGTCTGCAGAACCTGAGACCATGCTGCCCCTCACCTCAAGTGCTCTGTCCCAGGGAGATGAGAGTTTTATCTGTAAGCCCCGGAGGAGCTGCTAGATTTCCTGAAGAGATGCCCTGCCCAGTGAGGAGGAATCTAGAGAAGCAGTCTGGCCACGGCCACTTTGTCATGCTGTGGTGAATTCTGCCCAGTCCAAATCTCCCAGCCTCCTTAGCACTGTCAGGGGAAAACCGCCTTTAAAGCCACAGTAATGGTGGTCGCCCCTCCCCCCACCAAACTCAGACGTCCCAGCTCAACTCCAGACTGCTGTGCTGCCAGTGAGAATTTCAAGCCAGTGGTTCTTCAGCCCCTTTTCCAGGGGAGTGGACAGTTATCCTGTCTCACTGGAGTTCCAGGTAACGTTGGATTACAAAAAACCTCCTGCAGCTTGGTGTCTACCCAAACAGCCGCCCAGTTTTGTGCTTGAAACCCCGGGTCCTGGTGGTGTAGACTCATGAGGGGAACTCCTGACCCGAGGATCGCAAAAATCCAAGGGAAAAGCATAGTACCCTGGGCAGGCAGCACAGTCCCTCACCATGTCCCTTGACTAGGGGAGGGAGGTCCTCCGGCTCTGTACACTTCTGGGTGAAGCAACGTCCCACTCTGCTTCTGCTCACTGTCTGTGGATTGTACCCACCGCCTAACCAGTCCCAATGAGATGAACTGAGTACCTCAGTTGGAAATGCAGAAATCGCCTGCCTTCTGCATTGGTCTTGCTGGAAGCTGCAGACAGGAGCTGTTTCTATTCCGCCATCTTGGCCCCTCCTGCCAAGCATTGTTTATTTAAAACATTTTTTATAGTTTTATGGTGCTGAAACACAGGATATGCCTGAAATTTTGTAAAATAAATAACAATGTTCAAGCAAATAACACATTTATAAACCTGCTCCAAAGATGCAATAAATAACTTGGAAAGAAGTAACTCTATTCTCAGAGTTCCCAGGGCCCAGAAGAAGGGCACACAACCAACCAGCCCAGGGGCCCCAAGGCTCTGTCTCTACCCCACAAACAAAGCCTGAAATGCTGCGTTGAGGTCACTGCCCAGCACCGCCAACCCGGCCTCCAGGTTCAAGTCCCAGGAAAGTCAGAATAGAAGAAAATAGAAGTGAAGGAATCACTACTGACTAGGTCCAGGCTGTTTATTTTTATAATGTTAAATCACTCTGTGCAGGCCAGTAATATTGTCTGAGAATTACTTGAGAATTCTACAGTATAGCTGGGCTTTAATTTTTAAAGTAGAGTAACTCACAAAATTAGTGTATGATCCCATACTACATGTGGTTAATTTTGTCAGCTTGGCTAGGTTGTGGTATCCAAGTATGGGATTAAACATCAGTCTGGATGTTACTGTGAAGATTGTTTTTAGATGAGAAATGACCTCGCTCTCTTGTTGAATACTTCCCTCCATTCTACTCTTATCAATATGAAAGCTTTTTACTGTTACTTCCAAATCCCACGTTATCAAGGTCTTTTCATTTTCTGCTCTTCCTGGAAAATTCTACCAGATATTTGCAAGTTGGCTCCTTCCCCTTCTACAGTTCTTAGCTTCAAGTTCACTTCCTTAGGTCTTTCCTGACCACTGTCTCTAAAGTGACCATCACACCACCTACCCAAATTATAATTCTCTGCTTAGACTTCTCCTCATTTGGTATTTTTCTGATAGATTGATTGCAGTGGTTCCCATACTCATTTTGCTTGTGCTTTTATCTACAGAACTCCACTAGGGTGGATGGAGAGGAAGAGACTAAGGATTCACATCTCACAAAGACATTTATGGAAGACTGAGTGTGTTTCCAGTATCTTTCAGAGTTTGCAAATGAGGCGGTGCCCAGCATAGACAGGTTCTTTGCCCACCCATCCTGAATCCACAAGGCCATAGATGCAGACAGGATATTTAATAAAGTTCAACACTGAGTCCTGACAAACACTGTGCAAGAAAGCTCAAACAGAAAGGAAGTTTCTTATTCTGATTGAGAATACATCATACTTCTGGTATGCTACTGAAAGCTTCTGAGGTTGGGAATAAGACAAGGGCTCTGGCTGTCACCATTTCTCTTGAACCTTACAGTGGAATTTGGCACTCGGGAATTGCAAGTCAACACACTGGCCACTCAAGGAGAAGCAAGGGGTGGCTGGAAGGAGAGGTGCCCCTGGAGTTCTGTAAAATCTCTTTCTTGATGTGCCTTTGAGTGTTCTCTTTGTGAAAATTCTTTGAACTGCACTCTTATGATTTGTGCATATTTCCCTATGAAAATTATACCTCAATAAAATATTGACTTAAATAACAGAAGCAATCTGGATGTCTATCATTGGGGGAATGGATAAATCAAAATATATTTCTATTGTGATAAGTTACCCAACAGTTTGAAAAGAATAAGAGTGATCTGTATATGTTAAGTTGGAAAAAATCTCCAAGACATAATAGTATATGAGAAAGGAAAGTTGTCCCATATTCTCATTTGTGGATATGTGCGAATATTAAACATTTTTTAAAAGACTTAGAAAGGAGACAGACTGTAGAAGACAAAATGAAAATTCTGTTTTTTGCTCTATTATATTATTTGATTAGTTTGTAACAAAACTATATTCCTGCATCACTTGTGTAAATGAGTACCAGTATTTTCTAGATGGATGCAGAGGAGACCATGGCTGATGGTGTAGCGTGGCACAGGGTGGGGTTCCTGGGGAGCAGAACACTGCCTTTGCTGGGGGTCCTGCAGGAGTTGGGGGGCAGTGACCTGGAGGCATCAGGGCTCCACCTCCTTTGCCATCTTTCAGTAGCTGGGCAACTTCGACAGGCAGCTGAGCCTCTGACGTGGTGTCCTCGACTCAGAAAGGGAAGGTGGAAGGCAGCGATGGTTACGACCTGTCCAATCCTGCTGGGTTGTTTCTCTGCCACTTGGGACTCTGTGTAAAATGTGTGTGGGAGAATCAGACCTTTCAGTTGAACCTTGACTTTCAGTCAACTTTTTGTTCGGTCCTAAAATTGGAGAGAAAATGATGTTGAGGGGCATGGCTTTAAGAGGTGTTGACTGGTGACTCTGTGTGGGATGAAGAGCTGGTTCCTGCACATGATTTCTGGGACCAGGGTGCCCCCACCCCAGATTCTCAGTCTCCTGACAGCATTTCAACACAACATTGCTGTTTGTCCTTTGGTGCCTAAATGGGGAGACAAAGTCTGAGATTGTTACTTTAACAGGAAGGAACTACAAACAAATAGCAAGGCATAAATCTAGGTTTGAAAATAAACAGTCTACACAGACAGCTCCTTCAGCTGCCTCCCTGTGAGTGGAGTGACAGGTCACCCAGCTGCCTAGGGCCAACAGAACCCCTATCTGTCAGTCTCACTGATTGCTCAAGGCAGATCGCTTGCATCTCCCTGGAGCCTGGGCCTGCTCAGCTGAGGTGAGAGCTCACCTTGCAGTCTAGCTGGTGTTCACCTCATCTTTTTCCTCCCACCTCCCTTGGCAGACAGCTCCACCCCTGTTCCCAGCCGGCCTGGGACTGCCTCAGCACTGGCCCTCTTCTCCGGCTGTGCAGGGCCCTGCACGCGTCACTACACTCTTAGCTGCAGCTGGGATCAATGTCATTTTGGGGAGCAGAAGCCCCCCTGAACACATCAGTGGGGGGTCATGAAGGGACAGATTCCTCCCACAAGCCACACATACTGCTGCTATGTTCAGGCCAAGCCTCCTGGAAATCGTCAAAAGGGACCATTGCCTCTTTCAGATGGGCCCTCCTTAATCCTTCATTGGGAGTTTAATTGGCACCACCTTGGGGGCGCTGTGTGTTTACAAAATGATACACAAACCCAGACATTCATTAGTGCTGTCAGTGTCTTTGGAGTGATGAATAGTGGCAAGGCTCGTCAAAATGCTTCTGGAGCTAATCCCAAATTAACTTTTCTTTGCCTTGCCAAGAAGAAATATGAGAGCAATGAAGGTTTTATGATAGCCCATAATCTCACAATTAAACAAGTGACTGAAAAAATGGAACAATGTATTATACTTTAATTGAAAGGCAGGAACCAAAATAAACATGAGCGCCCCCAAGTCCTTCTGGTGACAAGCCCCAATATGCCTAAGCTTTAACACCAACTCCAGCCCACCTCCAAGGCAAGTGCACAGTGCTGGGGGTGCGTCCATGGATGGAGTGCGCAGCACCACACCAGGCTGGCTGGCATCTGCTGGTTTGCTGTCTGATCAGTTATAAATGGGCTGTCTCCAGGACTGTTTTCACACGTCCACTTCACTCCAACAGTTGCCCAAATTAAACCATTGGAATTCTACGGGTAATTGAGTTTAAAGTTTAATCTTACCTACAAGTAAATAACTCAATTCCACCAGGAGAACCACCACATGGTCTAGAGAAAATCTGAAAAGGAATGAAAGACCTCAACAGTGGAATTGCCAACGAGGGGGAGAGAAGGGCAGCGGCGGCAGGGCTGTCGTTTGCCCTCTAGAGAGTAATGTAAACTAGAGCTTAGCTTCCCCTCCAGACCACCCAGTTTTATCTCTTTAGAAAAACATTAGCACATTTGAAATGTCTGAGTAGCTCAGGAAGCCACTCAGGAGTTATTGAGAAGAGGCTGCCTATCTTTATTTTCCATTAGCAGAAGGAGACACCAGGATAGTTGGGGTACACCGAAGCAATTGCCAAAAAATTCCAGATCAATATTTTTAAATTGCATCGTAAGGGCAAATTACTCTTTTCTTCTTTCTCCTGTTTAAATTAAATTCAACTAATGCATTTGGTTATAGACGATTACAATCTGCCTATTCTGGATGGCTTCAAAGTTGAGTCAGTAAGAACTCTGGAATCGATTGTCCTCGCTATGGAATATGTCTTGCCTTTTGCTCTCCTTTCCACATCTGTGATTTTGAAAACTGTTTTCCCTTGAAAAAGAGAAGTCTAGCTGGTGGGCCTCATTTTAACAATCAGGATGGAGATTTGAGGAGAATGCAGTTCTTGGGCCTCTTTGCACTGCTGGACTTCCCTCCAGACAGGTCTGGGTGCTCTTCCATTCCTCACAGTGAGCCAGAGAAACGGCCCAGCACCACCCGGATCCTTTGGCCTGTGGAAGTTCTCCATGCTGTGTAGGCTCCAGGACACTTACCAGCCTGGATCCAGTTCCCGGTATCACTTTCCACATTCAAATATTTCCACATATTTTGTAAGAAGATGATGAACTTTATTTCTCCTCCTTCACTCTTATTTTTCTGAGTGTTCTTGCAGCAGGTGATTTGTTACCTGCGTATCTCCAGCTGTCGGCCAGGGCCGTCTCTGCTGAGCAAACCTCAGCAGCAGCGCCAGAAAAATGTCTGTCCAGGGATTTGCAGAGATCACAGAGCAGACCGAAGCTGCTCAGGAAGTCCAGCAGCTCTGCCACTAGTGCTTCCGTGGAGCAGCCCCCACTGACACCCCTGCAGTGTCCACCCTCTGGCCCTGACAGCAGCCTGTGAGATGGGTCTTCAGGTGACAGGTTCTGATGCTCCAGCAGCCTGTCTTGGGGGCTGTTCTGCACATGTACTTCTCACCCCAGAACCCTGTCCTGAGGAGGGCCCAGGGAGGGCAAGGAGGCAGCGGTGGTCCCAGTACCAGGACACCTCTCCTCTCACAGAGTTGAAGCACAACAAGCCCTCACTGTACAGCTGATTCTAGAATGCATGGGCAGGTGGGGTGGGGCACTGAGTGTCAGGAAGGGTCTGTGTAAAACGGCCCCTCCCCAGCCTTGCCATAGCAAGGGACTGACCATGAATTTGAAGAGCCAGGGGACACCCCTCAAACTGCCTCAGCCTAGCCGACCAGTCCTGGGAAGGGAGCAGCCCACAGGGATGGCACAGCTGGGTGGACACATGGGGATGGTTACTGTCCCTACCTCGTCCCTATCCCCTGGAAATGACCCTGCTTTCCAGGCCCTGGCCTGTCCCTGGTCACTCCAAGCGCTGACAAAGTGTCAACTGGACAGAGCAAAGAAGAATTTTTCTTTGCAATTTCACAGTAGGATAAAGAAAAGAGATTTGGGTCTTTATCCTCCTAGCCCAGTCTGGTCTGGTCAGGGAGGATCAGCGGGGACCAGACTGTGTGAACTAGTCTGTGACTGGGGACCCAGCTGTCCTGAGGTCCCCATGATGTTTAGGGTCTGCCGGCCAGGACATGGAGACAGCCCTGCACTTGCCAATGAGCTGTGGCCTCTTGGGCAACTGCTTCATCTCCAGGATCCCCAGCCGGGCATAATTATTCCTTCCTGGAAATAATAGTGTGGTGGCAACCAAGAGTAGTGGTCCCCAACTTTTTGGCACCAGGGACTGGTTTTGTGGACGACAGTTTGTCCATGGGTGGGGGCGCATGGGAGGGGGCACAGGCTTAGGGTTTCAGGATGAAACTGTTCTACCTCAGATTATTGGGCATTAGATTCTCATAAGGAGCGCACGATCTAGATCGCTCGCACGCACAGGTCACAACAGAGTTCGCTCTCCTATGAGGATCTGATGCTGCCACTGATCTGAAAGGAGGCTGAGCTCAGGCTGTAATGCTCCCTCGCCCATGGCTCACCTCCTGCTGTGCAGCCCAGTTCCTAAGAGGCCACAGACTGGTACAGGTCCCCTGATCAAAAGCATGTATTGAGCAGTGTTAGATAAACCCTAAACATCAAAACATGTTAGAAACTAAGGAGAAGGTTGGGAAAAGGCACCCAGAGGAAGAAGTAATAATCTACGTGTGTGTTGCTGAGTCTCCATGGAGCTTTTAAGCAGGGGTTCTCAGACATTAGTGTGCATTAACATCACCTCGAAGGCTCCTCAAAGGGCACACGGGTGGGCCCACTCCAGGAGCTCCTGACTCGAGGGTGGGACCCAAGAATGTGCATTCTAATAAGTTCTCCAGCACTGCTGGGGCTGCTGGTCTAGAGGCCTCACTTTGAGAACTGCAACCCTTGTCTGCCTGCCTGGGAAAAGAAGTGAAATGGCTCCTGGGCCTCAGAGGAGCTGGATTCAGGACCAAGGGCTGCTCCTAGTCAGGACCTATAGCCACCACCCTACCTCCCTTGCCACACCCCCTGCCCTGCCGTGGACAAGCCTAGGACCTGGTCTCCGCAGCCCTTTCGCTTGCTTCAGTTGCCCATCCATTGCTCCTCAGGAATGGTCCAGTGCCTCCCCAGCAACACTTACTTCTCCCCCATCCTCCCTCCACCTGCAGAGACTCCTACCTCCTGCTTGCCTGAGAAAACCCAGCCTCCAGTTCACTCTCCAGAAAAGTAACACTCGGAGACACGTGCAAGATCATTGCTTACAACACTGCAGAAGAAAACAGCGGGAAACATGCTATTTGTCTACCCACAAGGAAATGACTGAATAGGCTCTGAATCACACATACTGCAGAATATAAAATTAAGAAAAGAAAAACACAGCACAAAAGTATGTACTTTTATAGTCTGTGTTAATTTAGAGATGAAACATAAGAGATATACAGCTGATTAAAAGAGCTGGCCATCTTCAGACAGAAGTCTAGGATGGTGATAGGGTCAAGGGGAACTTTTATTTCTTCTATGTCATTGTCTAACTTGAATAAGTTTTACACCTGTGTGTGTATTTGTGGTTGTGTCTATATATATATGTGTGTGTGTGTGTGTGCTATATAAACACACACACGTATGTGCTAGTATAAACGGACCTACTGAGATGCCAGTCGTATAAAGTAGAGCACATACAATTATGTACAGTATATAACGCTTGATAATAAATGACTGTGTTACTGGCTTCTGTATTTATTATGCTATACATTTTATTGTTATTTTAGAGTGTGCTTCTTCTATTTTAAAGTTAACTGTAAAACAGCCTCAGGCAGGTCTTCAGGAGGGATTCTAGAAGAAGGCATCGTTACCACAGGAGATGACAGCTCCATGAGTGTTATTTCCCCTGAAGACCTTCCAGTGGGACAAGATGTGGAGGAGGAAGATAGTGATAGTGATGATCCTGACCGTGTGTAGGCCTCAGTTAATGTGTGTGTTCATATCTTAGTTTTTAAACAAAAAAAGGTTTAAAAAGTAAAAAAAAAAAAAGAAATAAAAAAAGTTTACAGAATAAAGATATAGAGAAAGAAAATAGTTTTGTACAGCTATACAATGTGTTTGTGTTTTAAGCTAAGTGTTATTACAACAAAGTCAAACAGTTAAAAAAATTAAAAGTTTAAAAATCTGTAAAGTAAAAAATTACAATAAGTAAAGTTAATTTACTATCGAAAAAAGGAATTTTAAAAATAAATTTAGTGTAGCCCACAGTAGTGTCCAGTAATGTCCTAGACCTTCACATTCACTCACCACCCACCCAGTGACTTCCCCAGAGCAACTTCCAGTCCTGCAAGCTCCATTCATGGTAAGTGCTCCATAGGGGTGTGCCCCTTTTTTAATCTTTGATGCCATATTTTTACTGTACCTTTTCAATGCTTAGATATATTTAGATACACACATACTCACCACTGTGTTATAACTGTCTACAGTACTGAGTGCAATCATGCCCTGTGCAGGTTTGTAGCCCAGGAGCAACAATAGGCTGTAGCATAGAGCCTGGGGGTGTAGCAGCTGCACCAGCTAGGTTTGTGTGTCACTCTGTAGGGTTCACACAATGATGAAATCACCCAAGGATGCATTTCTCAGAAGTATCCCTCCTAAGTCACACATGAATCTATGTGTATCTATATGTGTATATATACACACACACACACGTATATATACGTATACATATATACATATGTACGTATATACATATATACACATAAACATATATGTGTGTATACATATACATGCAAATATACGCATATATGTGTGTGTATATATATAGATGTATATGTGGGAAAAGAGGAGAGGGGGCTGAGGAATATAGACTTCTGTCCTTGACCTCTCCCTGCCTCTATAATGGCACCCACCCCCACCCCCAAAAACTGCTCTTGCTGAGATTGGCAGGGCCTCTGTATTCCCAAAGAGGCCATGCTCGGCTCTCACCGCATGGAACATCTGAGTTGGAGCTACTCCTCTTCTTGCAGCTCTCTATATTATAGATATGGATGCTTTATAAGGCTTGATTTTCCAAAAAAGTTTTCTACGGATGCTTTCATGGGAATTGCATGAAAATCATTGTTAATGTATTTAGAGAGTCTTGATGCTTCCGCGTTTGTCCAAACACTCTTTCACATCTCTGGAGAAATGGGTTTCTAATTTTCATCATTTAGACCTTGTGCATACCTCATCAGACTTATCACTAGAGATTTAGGGTGCTTTTATATATGATAAACAACATCTCCATTTCTACCGTATTCCTTCATTGTTGCTTGTAATTACTGCTTGAAAATCTATCCTTGTAAACAATTTTGGCCATTTCATTAATGTGTTTTATTCCCAAAGATTTGATAGTCTTGAGCATCATTAAAGTAAAAATTAAAGTGTTCTTACCCCAAATTGTCTTTTAATTTATAATTCATATCTTGTTTAATTGACTTCCAGACAATATAAAATTATAATGGTGATAGGTAGCTAACCCTAGTCTCTTTGCTGATTTTTGTTTTAGAAGCTATATGATGATTTGGTTGTAAAAGTATACAGTTTACTAAAATACATGGCCAAAAGGATACTTTTATTTTTATTTATTTATTTTATTTTATTTTTATTTTTGAGACGGAGTCTCACGCTGTCGCCAGGCTGGAGTGCAGTGGTGCAATCTCGGCTTACTGCAACCTCCTCCTCCCAGGTTCAAGGGAATCTCCTGTCTCAGCTTCCCAAGTAGCTAGGACTACAGGTGCCTGCCACCATGCCCAGCTAATTTTTGTATTTTCGGGAGAGATGGGGTTTCACCATGTTGGCCAGGATGGTCTCGATCTCTTGATCTTGTGATCCGCCTGTCTCAGTCTCTCAAAGTACTGGGATTACAGGCGTGAAACACCGCACCCGGCCCAAAAGGATACATTTTTTTCTTACCTTTCTAGGACTTCTTTTCCTAGAATGAAAAAATGAATGTTGATTTTTATCAAATTACTTCAGTGTCTTTTTAGCTTTACTTACGTTCTAGTTTTTACATTTCTTAATATTGACCTTTTGTCCCCAGGATACATCACTTAGGGTCCTGGTGAATGATAATTTCATGTACTGTAGGATTCAAGTTGTTATCTCACTTTTTGTTGAGATGTGTTTTCATCTATAGTTGACATTTGAAAGTCATAAGATATGTCTGAAGACCATCATAAATCCCCAGATTTCCCACAAAACATAGCAAAAAGACACATACAAGCCTTCATCATCTATTAATTATCAGTAATGTTAGTAGGACTTCTTCGCTTTCTCATGAATCATACATGAATCTTCTAGTGTTTGCTCCTTGGGAGTGTGTCCTCATAATGCAGACGTGGTCATGGTTCTTTTTGAATCCCCCTGTAAGCAGGCCCTGCGAGGAGGATTTGGCTACAGGCAGACATCTGAGGCAGGATCCCAGGAAGCAGGAGCCAGAGTAGAGGAGGGAACAAGAGAAGCAGAAAAGCCAGGGAAGGGTGAATTCACAGCTAGCTTTCTCTGCAGATAACCAGGGCTCCATCCAGCTAGGTTCTGGCTGAGAAGCCTGTGGAACATACCCCAGCATGGTCCTTCAGAGACGGAGAACAGGATGTGGATGCTGACCTCCAGGTGCTCACTGCTTGAAGGCGGCAGCTCTTCTGGTCCGCACTCCCTGAGGTTGAGTGAGCGCCCAGGGCTGGGGCAGCAGAGCAGTCCCCAGGGCAAAGCTACACTGTTAGTAGGGAACCAGCAGCTGGCATGGGCCATTCCCACAGCTGCAGCTAAATGCAGGAGATGTGGTGTGGTGTCAAAGCAGCTGCTTCAACCAGCATTCCTACATTAGCTTTTAAAAAGTCGAATCTCCCATCTTACAAGAGATCTTTGCCCCAGTGAAAGTACACATTAAACATTCCCCAACTAGCTCCTGCTGAATTATCTACAGACTGTATGGTGAAGCTGTTCAGGTCAATGATGAAAATGAATAGAAAATTTAACAAAGAAAGGAACCAGTTTCTTGGAGCGACTGTTCCTGATGCTTTGCTGCTTTGCATGCCACCATAGGTGTCTTTAAAACAGCCCTCCTTTCCTCCAGAGACCTGGGTCAGGGTGTAGCCTTTGCCTCCAAGAGCACATCTGGAGCAAGCCATTCCTGAGTGCTGAGGTCCTGATGCTACCCACCCCAGACCCCTGCAGTGCTGAGCCTCACCTCAGATGCACCCACCCGTCAGCTCACCTCTGACTCCACCCTGTCCTCTGGGATAGGATGAAAAACCCAAAAAATATTAGGAGAGAGAATGATGCCTTTGCAACTTACATTACTTGGTAATTAAATAAGCTGAAAATTTAATAGTTAAGACTTTTGAGGCGTGCCAGGATGTCCCAGAGCTGCAGGGAGACACTCCTCCTTCACCGAAGCCCTTTGAAGTCTTGGAAATTTAAAAGATACTGCCCACGCATCACCTCCGGGTACCAATCAGCCCTGCTTTGACCCAGTGTGTCATCACAGAATCATTACATGATCACGTGTTATGGCCTTTTGCACACGAGCGGAAGAAGGGTACAGGCTCTGGCTCCTCAGTCTTTAGATCCTACTTGCCAGAGCAATGTTTGACACACAAGGAACATCATTCAGTGGGCTCCTGAAATAGATTAGACCATCCAGAGACCTGCAGAGCTCCATCCCTCAGCTCTGGGTCTTTGTTTAAATATCAGCTTCTCAGGAAGACCTTCATTGACCACCCTTCTAGAATAGCAAACCCCACTCTAAACCATCCCTGTTTTCTCTGCTTCATTTTTTTCCATAGCACTCACCACCATCTGACACCCTCCATGTTTACCCACTTGGAGTGTGTTGGTCCTTCCTAGAATGTGACCTCAATGTAGCTAGAGTTTTTCCTAGTTTGGGTCACTGCTGAAACCTCAATACCTAAAACAGAGCCTGGAACATAGAAGCATTCAATAATTTTTGCAGACTGAAGAGTAAATAAAAGAATGAGTAAAAGAATTATTGTCACCAATGCTTTAGACTATGGCCACATTATTCTCAGCTGATACTCTGAGACATACACATTGAAAATGCCAGCAAACCTTTGAGAGGCAAAGCTAGCATGTTTCACATAAATTAAAATAGATTTAAGACTAAATAAAGTATTACAGAATGTTATCCCATTTGTTTGATTCAGCTCAAAGGCCATACATTATGAAAGAAAAAAGTACCCCCAAAGAAGCATAGCCCTGGAGGTCAGATCTGGGAAAGCCAGCCTGCCCCTGGTGGGGTTTTTAAACACTCATCACAAGAAATGTCCCATAAAGTTTTCATGGTTTTAGGTCTTACATTTAAGTCTTTAATCCATCTTGAGTTAATTTTTTATAAGGTGTACAGAAGAAGGGGTCCAGTTTCAGTTTTTTGCATATGGCTAGCCAGTTTTCCCAACACCATTTATTAAATAGGGAATCCTTTCAGTACCATGCTGTTACGGTTACTGTAGCCTTGTTGTATAGTTTGAAGTCAGGTAGCATGATGCTTCCAGCTTTGTTCTTTTTGCTTAGGATTGTCTTGGCTATATGGGCTCTTTTTTGGTTCTCTATGAAATTTAAAATAGTTTTTTCTAATTCTGTGAAGAATGTCAATGGTAGCTTGATGGGGATAGCACTGAATGTAAATTACTTTGGACAGTACGGTCATTTTCATGATATTGATTCTTCCTATCCATGAGCATGGAATGTTTTTCCATTTGTTTGTGTCCTCTCTTACTTCCCTGAGCAGTGGTTTGTACTCTCCTTGAAGAGTTCCTTCACATCCCTTGTAAGCTGTATTCCTAGGTATTCTATTCCCTCCGTAGCAATTGTGAATGGGAGTTCACTCATGATTTGAATAGGCAATGCCATTCAAGACATAGGCATGGGCAATGACTTCATGTCTAAAACACCAAAAGCAACGGCAACAAAAGCCACAATTGAGAAATGGGATCTAATTAAACTAAAGAGCTTCTGCACAGCAAAAGAAACTACCATCAGAGTGAACAGGCAACCTACAGAATGGGAGAAAATTTTTGCAATCTACTCATCTGACAAAGGGCTAATATCCAGAACCTATAAAGAACTCAATCAAATTTACAAGAAAACAAACAACCCTATCAAAAAGTGGGCAAAGGATATGAACAGACATTTCTCAAAAAAACACATTCATACAGCCAACAGACACATGAAAAAATGCTCATCATCACTGGCCATCAGAGAAATGCAAATCAAAACCATAATTAGATACCATCTCACACCAGTTAGAACGGCAATCATTAAAAAGTCAGGAAACAACAGGTGTTGGAGAGGATGTGGAGAAATAGGAACACTTTTACACTGTTGGTGGGACTGTAAACTAGTTCAACCATTGTGTAAAACAGTGTGGCGATTCCTCAAGGATCCAGAACTAGAAATACCATATGACCCAGCCATCCCACTAATGGGGTTATACCCAAATGATTATAAGTCATGCTGCTATAAAGGCACATGAACATGTATGTTTATTGCAGCACTATTCACAATAGCAAAGACTTGGAATCAACCCAAATGTCCGTCAGTGACAGACTGGATTAAGAAAATGTGGCACATATACACCACGGAATACTATGCAGCCATAAAAAAGGATGAGTTCGTGTCCTTTGTAGGGACATGGATGCAGCTGGAAACCATCATTCTCAGCAAACTATCACAAGAACAGAAAACCAAATACCACATGTTCTCACTCATAGGTGGAAATTGAACAATGAGATCACTTGGACACAGGAAGGGGATCATCACACACTGGGTCCTATTGTTGGGTGGGGAGGGATAACATTAGGAGATATACCTAATGTAAATGATGAGTTAATGGGTGCAGCACACCAACATGGCACATGTATACATATGTAACAAACCTGCACGTTGTGCACATGTACCCTAGAACTTAAAGTATTAAAAAAAAAAAAATTAAGAACATTAACCCTTTGTTATATGTACATATATTTTTTAGTTTATCTTTCATCTTCTTATGATGTTGTTTCCTATTTTTACAAAGTTTTATATAGTTAGATTTATAGAAATCTTTTCTCCACTTTAAAGTTATAAAAAATTTACCCTTTTTAATATTTATAGCTTTGCTTCTTGAAAGAGCTATCTATGCTGATTCTCTGTTTCCTCAATTTATACATACTGCTCATGTTATTTTAGTCCAGTTTTCTGGCTCCCTTTCCCCACCCTCCACCCCTGGGATAGAGCTTTCCCCGCTGTGCCTTAGTTGGACCATAACTTGCCACTATTATGCATTACTGCTTTATTTTATGACCTGTTTATTTTTCCCTATTCCTCCTTAACAACAGGATTCTGCTTTGCTCTTTTGAATCCCTGGTGCCTCTGCTATGCTTAGTTTATAGTAGGTGTTCAATAAATGCCTTTGAATGCATGGCTTAACAAATGGTGATTACTTATTGATTGAAAAGTGCTAAGAGCTTATAACTGCTTTTTGAAAGCTATTCCAATCATTATGAGTTCTATTTCTACTTCTGCCAGGAGCTATGCATTTGACCCAAAACCTTGGACTTTTAACTTCTCTGTACACATGCATAAGTATCTTCAGATGTAGAATGAAGTCATGGTCATGGGGCTAGGGGACATTTTTGAGTCCTAAAAATCTGTTATTCTGGGCTCTATGTCAAAGAGTAAACTCTTCCCATATAGAAAATACATTTCAGCTCATTTCTATGGAAGGAAAAAACTTAACTTTCCTATTTACATTTTGAAATATTTTTCTTCATAAGTTGGGTCACGAACATCAACCTGAAGTAAATCAGGCCTTGGCAAGGAGCAACTCTCCATGCTTCTCCAGTCGCTTGATTGTCTTTGTCCACAGGACTTTTGTTCTGTAGCCTCATTCTGGCGGGGCACAGCAGCCATGCTACAAACGTATTTACTGACCTCTGCAGATGTCAGTTTCTTTTGCAGATCACTGTATCTGACATCATGTCTCATGACCTGAAGGGAAAAGTCTAACTGCCAAACCCAAGCTTTGGAGGCTTGGCCTGCAATGCTTCAGGGTATGAGAGAAAGAAATGTGAGCCCAGCCAGCTCTCTGGGGGCCTTTACCCCATGAATGCTGATTGTTCAGGCTGAAGCACATGGCAGCAGGGAGTGTGGTGCTGATCTGAGAGGGGTCTGGCTGCCTCTGCAGGGGTGGTGAGCTTCCCCTCTCTTCAGAGGTGAGTTGCCTATGCATCTGGTGAGTTTCACAGACCACATGACGTAAAGTTTTTCAGAAAGATAGTGATAAATTTCTCTGCTTGCCCCATTCAGGTGGTAAATATTAATGAATTTACTGTGTGTGCAGCTCTGTTTTGGAACTGGGAATACAATGGTAGACAGATAGACTTGGTAGCTTAAAAAAATGATTCTCAAACTTGGCTATACATGGGAATCACCTGGGAGCTTTTAAATATTCCAAAGCCCAGGCTGCCGCTGGTACCATTTAGTCAGAAAAATATCTGGTGGCAGGCCAAGACGTCAATATTTTTAAAATCCCCCAAGTGATTTCTATGTGTAGCCAAGGTTGAGACTCTTGGCTCTAGAACCTACCTTCTAGAGGGGAAACAGAACCGTGAGAAGCACTGTGATAGTGCCATCGCTGAGATGCGCAGGTGCATTGGTGGCATGTAGAGGAATATCCAGCCCAGATGTGGTGGGGAGAAATGATGCATGAGCTGAGATCTACAAGATAAGTGGGAGCTACAGAGATGGAAATCCATGGTTGAGGAGGGAAGGAGAGAGTTAGAAATAAAAAAAGGATGTCTGGCCCAGGGCCAGGGTGGTTAGAACCTAGGTGAGAGACATAAGAGAGGAAAGATTCCTAGAGGAGGTGACTGAAGGGAAGGCAGTGCCATAAATTAATTTAGAGAAAAATGGGTGTAAGAGAAAGTTTGGGGAAAAGATGAGCTCCACTTATGGACATCTTAAGTTTGGGACGTTTATCTATTTGGATGGAAATAGTCATAGGCCCCTTGATGCCTTTACTCTAAGAGGAGACAAGCCTGGGAAGAAGAAATAGAAGAAATAGAAGTGGCTTACAGCAGAGACCTTTGATTGCTCACCGGACATCCATGCTCCTTTGCTCCTGGACGTTGGAACCCTGGTTTTGCGTGGCCATTGCTAAGGGAGTTGACTGAATCCCAGCTCAGGGTCAAATCCTGAATACTCTGAGTGAAGTGTGGCTGATTCCTTCTTTTTGTTAGTGGTTTATGTATTAGTTCATTCTCACATTGTTAGAAAGAAATTCCTGAGACTGGATAGGTTATAAAGAAAAGAGGTTTAGTTGGCTTATGGTCCTGCAGGCCGTACAAGAAGTGTAGTGGTTTCTGCTTCTGGGGAGGCCTCAGGAAACTTATAATCATGGTGGAAGGCAAGGAGAAACAGGCATCTTACGTGCCCAGAGAAGGAGGAAGAAAGAGAGAGAGGGGAGTGGGAGGGTGCCACACGCATTTAAACAACCAGATCTCGTGATAACTCACTCACTATAATGAGGACAGCACCAGGGGGATGTTGCTAACCCATTCAGGAAGGATCTGCCCCCATGAAATCACCTCCCACCAGCCTCCATCTCCAACATTGGGGAATTAATGCAGAGAGAAATAAACTGTATAGTCTTCACCCATGCTCCCTAATGGTAGCATCTTGCAAAATCATAGCACAACATCAAAATTAGGATACCAACATTGATGCAGTGCGTCCATATATTCACATTTCTCAGCTTTACTTGTGTGTGTGTGTGTGTTGTATTTATTTCTATACAATTTTATCACCTATGTTGATTCCCATATCCACCATGATAGTTTAGATACAGATTAGTTCTATGAGCACAAATTATACTTTTATAGTCTTAAATTTTACTTTTATAACAATACTCAATCCCTCCTGTCCCTGCCACCAACTGATCTTCATGCCTAGCAACCACTTATCTGTTCTGCAACTCTACAGTGATGTCATTTTAACAGTGATATGTAAATGGAATCATATAGTATGTACTCTTCTGTGATTGGTTTTTGTCTCGCTCAGCATAATTCCCTTGAGACTCACCCTAGCTATTCTGTGTAATAGCTCTTTACCTTCATTGCAGGGTAGTCTTCTATGGTGTGATGGTTAACTTTATGTGTCAGTTTGATTGGGCTACAGGTTACTCAGACATTTGGTCAAACATTATTCTGGGTGTTTCTGTGCAGGCATTTCTGGATGAAACTAACATTTAAATTGGTGGATTGAGGAAAGCAGGTGGCCCTCCCTAATGTGGGTGAGCCTTATCCAATCGAGGACCTGAATAGAAAAACAAGGTTAACCCTCCCCAAAGAAAGAATGCTTCCCACCTGATGGCCTTGAACTAAAACATGGACTTTTTTCCTGCCTTCAGACACAAACTGAAATATCTACTGGATCTTCAGCCTATCAGCATGGGTCTTGAGTCTATCAGCCTTCAAAGTGATCTTGAGCCTATCAGCCTTCCTGGGTCTTGAGCCTATCAGCCTTCAAAGTGGAACTATATCATCAGCTTTCCTTGTTCTGTGACTTTCTCTCTCTCTCTCTTTTCTATACGTTCTGTTTCTCTGGAGCCAGGAGAACCCTTATCATATACCCCGTATGAGAGTGCTACAGTTTGTGTACCCACTCACTCATGAAGAGCTTCTGGTCTGTTTCTAGTTTAGGGCTTCTGTGAACAATACTGCTATAAGCATTATGTGCAGATATTCATATGCACTTAGCTTTTCATTTCTCAGGGAAAAATGTTCAAGAGTGCAACTGCCAAGGTGTATGGTAGGTACATGTTTAGTTTTGTAAGAAACTTTTATGCTCCTTTTCGGAGTGGCTGTATCATATTACATTCCCACCAGCAATGTGTGAGTGTAGCAGCTTCTCCACATCCTTACGAGCATTAGGTAATATCACTATTTTTTATTTAAACCATTATGATAGGTATGTAGTGTATCTCATTTTGACTTTTATTTGCATTTCTTTAATGACTAATGACATTGAACACCTTTTCATGTGTTTATCTACTGTCTATATATTCTCTTGCATGAAATGTATGTTTATGTTTTTTGTCTATTTACTAATTAGATTGTTTTTAATGTTGAGTTTTGAGAATTCTTTCTATATTATAGATACTTTGTCAGATGTGTGGTTTGCAAATGCTTTCTCCCAGTTGTAGTTTGTCTTTCTATACTTTTAACAGAGTCTTTTGAACAGCAAAAGGTTTTAATTTGATAAGGTTCAGTTTATCAAACTTTCCTATTATTGATTTTGCTTTTGATGTCAAGTTTAAAAACTTTTTGTTTAGCCCTAGGTCCAGAAGATATTCTCCAATAATGTTTTCTGAAAGTTTTACACTTAAATATTTCACATGTATGTCTGTGATCCATTTTGAGTTAAATTTTGTATAAGATATGAGGTCTATGTGGAAGTTTATTTAATTTTTCTTATGGATGTCTAACTTCTCCAGAACCATTTGTTTAAAAGTCTTATTTTTCTATATTGAACTGTTTTTGTATCTTTATAAAAAATCAGTAGGAAATATTTGTTAACAAATCAGTTGGAATTTTTTTCTGCATTCTCTGTTTTGTCCCATTGATTTATGTGCCATTTATCAACTAATAGTCCACTTCTGGAATTACTGTTGCTCTATGGTAAACCTTAGTATCAAGCAGAATGATTACATCTATTTTATTCTTAGCTTATATAAGCTGTGCCTGTTCATTTAAATTTTAGGATAAGCTTTTCGACATTTCCCAAAAAAGACTTTGCAAGAATTTTGTTACAAATCAGACTAAATTAATTTGAGAAGGAGTAACATCTTTGTTTGGTTTAGTTGTCCAACACTTGGGCATCATGTGTCTCTTTTTGTTTTCTTTGATTTCTTTCAATCAGCACTTTGTGATTTTTAGCATTCAGATACTACACACATTTTGTTAGATTTACACCTATTTCATTTTCTTTGGAGCAATTGTAAATGGTATTAAAATTTTAATTTGTTTCCACAAGTTCATTGTTAGTATATACAAATCCAATGGATACTTTTGTATTGATTTTTGTCTTATTCAACCTTGTTGGACTTAATTCTTAGTTCTAGTTTCTTATTTTATTTTGTGGAATCTTTGGGATTTTATATGTAAACAATTATGTCTTCTGTTACAAGGTTGGGGGTCAGGATACATGGAGCCTTGGTCCCTTTTTCTGTTAGGTTGAAGCTTATCAAGCTCTCTCCAGCTGTGTTGTTTTTCTAGTCCCAGGGTCTCCTAATTAGCGTACTGTTCTCGTCCCACCTCTTGTAGTCCTCCTTTGGTTGCCTCTTGTTTTATTTCTAGGGTTCACAAAGCTAGACTGGTGTTTTAAAAACGAGTGGCGATAGTCTGGAGTGAGTCAGGTCTGCATTCAATACCAGACTTCCCACTTACTCAATATGACCTGGGATTTTACCAAGGCATCCCTAAATGTGTTTCCTATCTGTAAACTGGGGAGAATGGGGGATCTTTTTGAGGACTGAATGACGTCACAGGTCTAAAGCGCTCATTGCTGTGTCTGATCTGCCAGTTATTGTTAACACATTTACAATTCTAGAACAATGTGGGAAGGACAGACTGAAGCAGGATAAGATTTAAAACAGAGAAATTTGCAGCTGCCCACGCAGAAATAAAGAATGCTTAAATTAGGCCAATGAAAACAGAAAATGTCCTCCCTTAAATGGCATATGCTGAGAATACTGGCTTGGCCAAGTCACATTTGCAGGAATCTTAGGCAATCAAGAATTCTGAGCAGACATTCTTCCCCTGCGAAAAACATAGCACTGAGGACAAATGATCAGGAAATGTGTCGTCCCTGCTCACTTGATGCGAAGCCACCCTGAGAGCACTGTGGGAGTGGCTGGGCTGGAATCCAGAACTAAGACTACGGAATAGCAACGTGGACCTGCAGCAGCAAAGGTGGCCCTGCCTCAAGGCCCTGATTTTCCTCGACTCTGCAGGAGAACTTGATGTTGGAAGTCAGCCTGTCCTTCACTCCCAGGCTGGGCTGAGGCACCTGAGGATGCCAGGATTTCAGTAGAAAGCCTGGGGCCAGATCCTTCACAGAAGACTGAAGAAGACAGGAGAGGGTGGATTTGCAGTGCTGGGTCTCCATTCCCTTCAGGCCAAACCAGCCACAGGCAGGAATGAGCGTGCAGCATGCCTAACACAGTGCCTGACAGAGCGATAAATGTCCATCCCCTGGCACTCCACCACCTAGTCTTCTTTCTTTAGCATATGAGGTGGCCAGGCAGGGTCACACATTTACAGAGCAACTCTGCTCTCCAGGGAAAACCATTTGGCATGGGCTCCTGGAGTGTCTCATAATTCCGAGAAACCAGTGATGAAGCTGTGCATGAGATCCAGGTACCAAGACACATCCTGTACATTCTGTGACGATGAGGAATCTTGCAGGAAAAACAGGCTTGGTGGTCCAGGGCCTCTCTGGCACCCTGGTTGAAAGAAGCGAGCCTGCACATTGCTCCTCGGGTTCTTCATGAAGAAGCTATTCTGGCTACGGAAGGCTCTCTGGGCTCTTGGGAATTCCTGAGATTGGTAATTTATAAAGAAAGGAGTTTATTTAGCTCATGGTCTGCAGGCTGTACACGAAGTGTGGTGCCAACATCTGCTTCTGAGGAGGGCCTCAGGAAGCTTACAGTCACAACAGAAGGCAAAAGGGGAACAGATATGTCACATGATGAGAGGCAGCAAGAGACAGAGAAGGGGGAGGTCCCAACCTCTTTTAAGCAACCAGATCTCCTGTGAACCAACTGGGGAAGAACTCACTCATCACCAAGGGTATAGTTTGACTCCTTCAAACAGATCATGTACTGACTCCAGAAGAAGCTCCGCAGGCAGCCTTTCTGGCTGCTGGTGCCATAGACCCTCGCAGGAGTGAATTTAACATCTATTCTGTTCCCAAGTGACCCTGAAGTTCCATGGTACATAACAATTTTTGTCAGAGTCTTGTGTGCTGAGATGTTCTCAACTGGGAGCAAGAACTATAGACAGAAAGCAGCCTGGACAGGATTTATTAATGCCTCTGCTCATCGCTGGGCTCTGTGCTAATGGTCCTGGGCGAGAGGAAGGTCCTCAGGTGGGAGGTGAAGCATCTGTGAACTTTGCAGTTCATGTCTGTGACCTTGAAAAGAGGCTTGTGCCTCTTCAGAAACCATGGAGCTGGCGTGGACATGAGCTTTCACATCACATCAGTAGTTTCTCTACACATTTCTGTCATCTCAAGAGTGAGTGGCTGTTAGGATCTAACTGCTTTTTGAGGGCTGGTTGACTAACAGGCCTTCTCCACCCATGGCACCTGAATGGATCAAGGCAGGAGAGTGGGTGTGGACAGAAGAAAGAATGCTTTATTTTTTCCTCTATTCACCGAAACAAGCCACACCGGTACCCGAAAATGCTATACATTAAACGTATTGACTTTGTCAAATCCGTGGGAGAGGCTGCAACACCCTGGGCAGTGGGGAAGCAGAAGCAAGTAGGACATGGTTCCAGCTCCAGTGCAATTCAGGGTCCCGTGTATTGCATTTCCTCAAATAAGGCCAAAGTCTGTAAATGCCAGCAAGAGCTGGAAGCAAAGTGCTAAGCAAGGCAAAGATGAAGTTTTAACTCTGAAAGGGCAGGATGTTGAAGGGCGGGGGTCCAGGTCCAGGTCTCCTTCAATCTGTGGCAGGACATGAATTCCCGGCATCAATATGGTGGCCAATTGTTTCATCTCCCTAGAGCCCAGCTCCTCTCTTTCAGTCGCAGCATCTTGGTTCTCCACTGAGGAAATTTTTTTTCTCTAATCCCTGTCCACGTGGGCATCTTGCCCCTTGTCCCTCCCCTTTTACCTGAGCCCCAGCTGGAGGAATCATTAATCAGTGTAGCCCATCCCTCTGGCCACACTGACTTTCTCAGAGATGGACATGACTACATTTGTGAGATGAGACTTAGTCATGGCTGATATGTTTTGGATGTTTGTCCCCTCCGAATCTCATGTTGAAATGTGATTTCCAATGTTGGATCTGGGAGGGTGTCAGGCATGCATGCCTCAGTGACAATATGTGGAGGGCCATCTTGGATGGTGATGCCCATGGTGCTGGTTCTCTGCCCAGAAATCTGCAAAGAAGCCCCAGAGCCCAACATGGCTCCCCTAGAAGTCCTGTGTACACAGAGCGCCCGATATGTAAAGGGCCGCCCCTACCCTGGACTGTGCCTGATGCCCACAGGGAGTGTCCCATCTTCTGCCTGCAAGACCACAGGGCTCTCAGCCTTGCTGTGGAGGAGCCCAACCCCAGCCGTCTCCCAAGCAGGGTGGCTAAGGAGGGAGTTGCCTCAACAGGCCCTGGGAGGCACCCAGGGAGAGGAGCTGGAGCCCCCTCATCATTGTAGACTGGCTTTATTCTACCTTCCATTCCCTGGGCAGTCGTTAGCAAAGAGCCCCAGCCGTGCACCCAACTTCTGATGTGGCAGTCAGACCTGGCAGGGACACAAGCCTTCCATCAATGGATGGCAGCTTCACCCCAGGGCAAGCCCAGGAGGCCCCAAGCAGCTTATCACTAGAGCACGAGGTCTCCAGATGCCAGGGTGCCCACCCAGCCTGTGCTTCCTGCTGTGAGGCTGTCACGCCTGAGCCAACCGCTCACAGAGACATCGAGGGAGGAAACTCATACAGATGGGAGAGATCGGACAACACGCAGTTCAAAGGACGCCCCAGGCAGTAAGAAACAAAGCAGCCCAGGCCTGGCCTGCCCTGGATGTGTGCCGCAAAGAGAGCAGCTCCTGTCCCTACGATGTCTTTGTTTCACTATGGACACATGGTCGGCCCCCGTGGCACCTAGGGCAGCACAGGTGCAATGAAGACAGCCAGAGGGGCTGGAGGTGTCAGCCACGCTCACACAGGCCACACCTGGTCCCGCTCAGATCCTCTGACCCCTTGCGTCTGCATTTCCCAAGTGCTCCCTGGCTCTGAGAGGCTCACAGCATCAAGTCTGGGCTCTGTCCTTCCTCCACCAGGCCCACCCTGGGTCCCCGTGCTGACGTCCCTCTACCTGAGAGGGACGTTCTTTTTTACTCTGCCCAGTCAATCTCTACTTTTCTTTCTTAATGTTCCAGCTGGCATCACCTCCTTGTAAACCGTTCTCTAACACCCAAGCTAAGCAAGGTCTTCCTTCCTGGCACACACAGCAGGTCTGTGTTGATTTTACACTAGGACACTTCACATTGTATTAGTTAGATGGTTACAAGGGCCTGTTACAAGGCCCTTGATTCCAACCCAGACCCCTCCCTTTATTCCTGGTAAGTGCCTGGAAGTGAGGCCCACAGTCAGGGTGGCTCGTGTGTGCGTGACTGCAGGAGTAAAAGAGAGAAATAAGACATCTGCCCAGTTATTGGATCCATCATGGGGACGTTTTGCATCCTGGAAGCCATTTGTGGGGATTGCTGGGCTGGGTGTTCATGGTAACTGCAGAATTTCCAGTCACCATGGAAACTTCTAGAAACACTGAGTGAGTCCTGGTTGGATCCCAGAGCAGGGAGGATGTCTGCCTCAGCTTGAGGAGCACTGAGGAAGTTCTGTTTTGTCCTCTCTGGTGGTGACCCTGCGAAGCATCCACCACATGTGTGCCACAGGAAGGCAGGTGGCTGGGCAGTCCTCAGCTTCCCTCCACAACCCAGTGACCATGTGTTGAAGCAGTGCTGAGGGCCCCGGGCCCAGGGACAGGCAGTTCTGTGGCTCACACCCTCATCCGCTGACTCCACTGGGAGAGACAACTTGACGGTCCCACCCTTTTTCTGGTCCACGTGAATTTGTGAGCCCTGACCTAGTTTCAGAATCAGTTAAAGGCCTATAAGCAAGGAGAAAAACAAGAGATGAGATGGTTACAAGTACACAGAGAAGCCAAAAGAGATCTGAGGACATTTTGAGAAGGAGAAACAGAGCTGAACGCAGACACTGGGCCTGGGATCAGCTCTATTCACAAGGTCACTCAGGGGCACAGGAGCAGGGGTTCGTGCTGGGTGACTGACCCCAGACCAGTCCCTTGACCACCCTGAGACTTAGTCTCTTTTCCCATAAGAAGGGCTACTATTTCACCTAATTATAATACAAATCCTTGCCCGGATTTTTTCCGGGATTGTGAAAGGAGATGATCGATGAGAAACGGGATGCTTTTCTAAACAAAGGAGAGCTCAGAAAGTCGCAAAAGATAGTCACTTTTAATAAGAAAAGGCTAGATTATAAAATTGTGAGGTTTGGCCTAAATGTTGAATTCTAAAACTCTCTTTCTAAAATTTCCCTTTAAAGCAGATAGAAGCACAGTTTATTTAAGCAAGGGAATGACAAAAAAAAAAATATGGAGAAATCCTGTCTGCCTGCTCATCCCTGCCTGTCCCCTAGAGAACCACAGGCATCCTGACAGTTTCGAAATTAAACGTGGACTGTTTCTGCACTCATCCCTGTTCAGCAAATTCAACTTGGAAACAGATTTCATTCAGACAGTGATTGTTAATGTGCTCATATGATTTAGGGGCTAATGCTTTCCTTTGTGGCATAACTGGAAGAATCATTAAAGGAAAAAGTATTCAGTGATATTTGTTAAAGCACGGCAACGCCGACTGCACTCAGGCTCCTCTCAACAGGTATCCGGACAATGGGATTTTGCAGTGGGGAAGAGAAATTGACCTCAACTCCCAATACAGCACTGGCAAGTGGGGTCTGACAGCCACAGAGGAGGGTGAGGATCAGTGGGTGGAAAATTCCTCGGAGGAAGTCAGGGGTCAGCAAGGGTCAGGGACAGTCTGGAAAAATTATCTCATAGGATTCTTGCTGAAGACAGGCCAGGGTGATCAGATGTCACCTGGTGGATGGTGGAGGATAAGGAACCTGATCAGATGTTGAGTAGCAGGTTCTGGCTAAATGGGCTGAGCAGTGTTCTTGCTGACACTGAATTTTACAAGGATATGCACAGATGGGTCTGGGAGAAGGTTCTGGAGCCTGACTAAAGCTCGATCAAGCAGAGAGTCTTCGTCAGAATGTGCCAGTGTGCAATACCCTGAGCTCGCCTGGGTTCAGCCAGGATAAGAGAAGCCCTTCTATTTCCAGGCAACAGGGCAGCTGCTGTGAGTGTGGCATTGACAAGCAGATTCCACTGTGATATTTTTAGAAAAAGAATTGTGGAAAAGGTTGACAAGTCCTAGGACTCTCTGATTACCTTTATTCATATAGACAGGGACCCTGCAACCAATCTTTGCCAGGCCCCCATGTACCCGGGCTACCCTGCCAGTTTCCTGCAGTCGGCTCCCCAAATTGGCCATCCCTTGGTTTGGCTACAAGGTGTCAGTTCATGTCCCTTTTTCCTGTGTTGTGGGGGAGGAAGGATCCCTCTTTTCAGGGGACATTTCTTTATTATTATTATTATTATATCTCTGTTGTGGTACCAGTACCATGCTGTTTTGGTTACTGTGCCTTGTAGTATAGTTTGAAGTCAGGTAGCATGATGCCTCCAGCTTTGTTCTTTTGACTTAGGATTGTCTTGGCAATGCAGGGTCTTTTTTGGTTCCATATGAACTTTAAAGCAGTTTTTTCCAATTCTGTGAAGAAAGTCATTGGTAGCTTAATGGGGATGGCATTGAATCTATAAATTACTTTGGGCAGAATGGCCATTTTCACAATATTGATTCTTCCTATCCATGAGCATGGTATGCTCTTCCATTTGTTTGTGTCCTCTTTTATTTCACTGAGCAGTGGTTTGTAGTTCTCCTTGAAGAGGTCCTTTACATCCCTTGTAAGTTGGATTCCTAGGTATTTTATTCTCTTTGAAGCTACTGTTAATAGGAGTTCATTAATGATTTGGCTGTCTGTCTGTTATTGGTGTATAAGAAAGCTTGTGATTTTTGCACATTGATTTTGTATCCTGAGACTTTGCTGAAGTTGCTTATCAGCTTAAGGAGATTTTCGGCTGAGACAGTGGGGTTTTCTCAATATACAATCATGTCATCTGCAAACAGGGACAAGTTGACTTCTCATTTCCTAATTGAATACCATTTATTTCTTTCTCTTGCCTGATTGCCCCGACCAGAACTTCCAACACTATGTTGAATAGGAGTGGTGAGAGAGGGCATCCCTGTCTTGTGCCAGTTTTCAAAGGGAATGCTTCCAGTTTTTGCCCGTTCAGTATGATATTGGCTGTGGGTTTGTCATAAATAACTCTTATTATTTTGAGATACATTCCATTAATATCGAATTTATTGAGAGTTCTTAGCATGAAGGGCTATTGAATTTTATCAAAGGCCTTTTCTGCATCTATTGAGATAATCATGTGGTTTTTGTCTTTGGTTCTGTTTATATGCTGGATTCCTTTTATTGATTTGCATACGTTGAACCAGTCTTGCGTCCCAGGGATGAAGCTGACTTGATCATGGTGGATAAGCTTTTTGATGTGCTGCTGGATTCGGTTTGCCAGTATTTTATTGAGGATTTTTGCATCAATGTTCATCAGGGATATTGGTCTAAAATTCTTTTTTTGTTGTTGTTGTATCTCTGTCAGGCTTTGGTATCAGGATGATGTTGGCCTCATAAAATGAGTTAGGGAGGATACCCTCTTTTCTATTGAATGGAATAGTTTCAGAAGGAATGGTACTAACTCCTCCTTGTACCTCTGGTAGAATTTGGCTGTGAATCCGTCTGGTCCTGGACTTTTTTTGGTTGGGAGGCTATTAATTATTGCCTCAATTTCAGAACCTGCTATTGGTCTATTCAAGGATTCAACTTCGTCCTGGTTTAGTCTTGGGAGAGTGTAAGTGTCCAGGAAATTATCCATTTCTTCTAGGTTTTCCAGTTTATTTGCATAGAGGTGTTTATTGTATTCTCTGATGGTAGTTTGTATTTCTGTGGGGTTGGTGGTGATAACCCCTTTATCATTTTTTATTGCGTCTTTTGATTCTTCTCTCTTTTCTTCTTTATTAGTCTTGCTAGCAGTCTATCAATTTTGTTGATTGCTTCAAAAAACCAGCTCCTAGATTCATTGATTTTTTGGAGGGTTTTTTGAGTCTCTATCTCATTCAGTTCTGCTCTGATCTTAGTTATTTCTTGCCTTCTGCTAGCTTGAATGTGTTTGCTCTTGCTTCTCTAGTTGTTTTAATTGTGATGTTAGAGTGTCAATTTTTGATCTCTCCTGCTTTCTCTTGTGGGCATTTAGTGCTATAAATTTCCCTCTACACACTGCTTTAAAAGCATCCCAGAGATTCTGGTATGTGGTATCTTTGTTCTCATTGGTTTCAGAGAACATCTTTATTTCTGCCTTCATTTCATTATGTACCCAGTAGTCATTCAGGAGCAGGTTGTTCAGTTTCCATGTAGTTGAGTGGTTTTGATTGAGTTTCTTAGTCCTGAGTTCTAGTTTGATTGCACTGTGGTCTGAGAGACAGTTTGTTATAATTTCTGTTCTTGTACATTTGCTGAGGAGTGCTTTACTTCCAACTATGTGGTCAATTTTGGAATAAGTGTGATGTGGTGCTGAGAAGAATGTATATTCTGTTGATTTGGGGTGGAGAGTTCTGTAGATGTCTATTAGGTCTGCTTGGTGCAGAGATGAGTTCAATTCCTGGATATCCTTGTCAACTTTCTGTCTCATTGATCTGTCTAATGTTGACAGTGGTGTGTTAAAGTCTCCCATTATTATTGTATGGGAGTCTAAGTCTCTTTGTAAGTCTCTAAGGACTGGCTTTATGAATCTGAGTGCTCCTGTATTGGGTGCATATATATTTAAGATAGTTAGCTCTTCCTGATGAATTGATCCCTTTACCATTATGTAATGGCTTTCTTTGTCTCTTTTGATCTTTGATGGTTTAAAATCTGTTTTATCAGAGACTAGGATTGCAACCCCTGCTTTTTTTTGTTTTCCATTTGCTTGGTAGATCTTCCTCTATCCCTTTATTTTGAGCCTATGTGTGTCTCTGCATGTGAGACAGGTCTCCTGAATACAGCAAACTGATGGGTCTTGACTCTTTATCCAATTTGCCAGTCTGTGTCTTTTAATTGGACCATTTAGTCCATTTACATTTAAGGTTAATATTGTTATGTGTGAACTTGATCCTGTCATTATGATATTAGCTGGTTATTTTGCTCGCTAGTTGATGCAGTTTCTTCCTAACATTGATGGGCTTTACATTTTGACATGTTTTTGCAATGGCTGGTACCTGTTGTTCCTTTCCATGTTTAGTGCTTCCTTCAGGATCTCTTGTAGGGCAGGCCTGGTGGTGACAAATTCTCTAAGAGTTTGCTTGTCTGTAAAGGATTTTATTTCTCCTTCACTTATGAAACTTAGTTTGGCTGGATATGAAATTCTGGGTTGAAAATTCTTTTCTTTAAGAATGTTGAATATTGGTCCCTACTCTCTTCTTGCTTGATGAGTTTCTGCCGAGAGATCTGCTGTTAGTCTGATGGGCTTCCCTTTGTGTGTAACCCGACCTTTCTCTCTGGCTGCCCTTAACATTTCTTCCTTCATTTCAACTTTGTTGAATCTGGCAATTATGTGCCTTGGATTGCTCTTCTCAAGGAGTATCTTTGTGGCATTCTCTGTATTTCCTGGATTTGAATGTTGGCCTGCCTTACTAGGTTGGGGAAGTTCTCCTGGATGATATCCTGCAGAATGTTTTCCAACTTGGTTCCATTTTCCCCGTCACTTTCAGGCACACCAATTAGACATAGATTTGGTCTTTTCACATAATCCCGTATTTCTTGGAGGTTTTCTTCATTTCTTTTTACTCTTTTTTCTCTACACTTCTCTTCTCACTTCATTTCATTCATTTGATCTTCAGTCGCTGATACTCTTTCTTCCAGTTGATTGAGTCGGTTACTGAAGCTTGTGCACTTTTCACATAGTTCTCATGTTATGGTTTTCATCTCTATCAGTTCTTTTAAGGTCTTCTCTGCATTGATTATTCTAGTTATCCATTCATCCATTCTTTTTTCAAGGTTTTCAGTTTCTTTGCACTGGTTACGTAGTTCCTCCTTTAGCTCTGAGAAGTTTGATCGACTGAAGCCTTCTTCTCTCAACCTGTCAAAGTCATTCTCCGTCCAGCTTTGCTCCATTGCTGGTGATGAACTGCATTCCTTTGGAGGGGGAGATGCACTCTGATTTTTTGAATTTCCAGTTTTTCTGCACTGCTTTTTCCTCATCTTTGTGGTTTTATCTGCCTTTGGTCTTTGATGGTGGTGATGTACTGATGGGGTTTTGGTGTGGGTGTCCCTTCTGTTTGTTAGTTTTCCTTCTAACACTCAGGACCCTCAGCTGTAGGTCTGTTGGAGATTGCTTGAGGTCCACTCCAGACCCTGTTTGCCTGGGTATCAGCAGCTGAGTTTGCAGAAGATAGAATATTGCTGAACAGCGAGTGTTGCTGTCTGATTCTTGCTCTGGAAGCTTCGTCTCAGGGGTGTACCCTACCATGTGAGGTGTGAGGTGTCGGTCTGCACCTAGTGGGGGATGTCTCCCAGTTAGGCTACTCAGGGATCAGGGACCCACTTGAGCAGGCAGTCTGTCTGTTCTCAGATCTCAACCTCCATGCTGGGAGATCCACTGCTCTCTTCAAAGCTGTCAGGCAGGGGCATTTATCTCTGCCAAGGTTCCTGCTGTTTTTTGTTTTGCTATGCACTGTCCCAGAGGAGGAGTCTACAAAGGCAGGCAGGCCTCCTTGAGCTGTGGTGGGCTCCACCCAATTTGAGCTTCCTGGCAGCTTTATTTACCTACTTAAGCCTCAGCAATGGCAGGCGACCCTCCCCCAGCCTCGCTGCTGCCTTGCAGTTAGATCTCAGACTGCTGTGCTAGCAATGAGGGAGGCTCCGTGGGCATGGGACCCTCTGGACCAGGTGTGGGATATAATCTCCTGGTGTGCCATTTGCTAAGACCCTTGGTAAAGCGCAGTATTAGGGTGGGAGTTACCCGATTTTCCAGGGGTTGTGGGTCTCAGTTTCCTTTGCCTAGGAAAAGGAATTCCCTTCCCCCTTGTGCTTCCCAGGTGAGGCGATGCCTCGCCCTGCTTCAGCTCTCGCTGGTTGGACTGCACCCGTAGACCAGTGCCAACTGTCTGACATACGCCAGTGAGATGAACCCAGTACCTCAATTGAAAATCCAGAAATCACCCATCTTCTGTGTCACTCATGCTGGGAGCTGGAGGCTGGAGCTGTTCCTTTTCAGCCATCTTGGGCACACCCCGAATGTTCTTAATGTTTAAGGAGCTACTAAAAACAAAAGAAAAAGATTCATGGGCTGCAGATATAAATAGCACAATTCACAGATAAAATAAATTCAAATGGCTCTTCAATCTCCCTTATAATGAGAGAAATGAAAATTAAAACTGTACTGAGATGAGCGAAATTTCCAAAGTTTGACAACATATTGTCTTGACAACATATTCATCTTGAAGAATGAAAGCCTCTCATGTATTCCTTGTATTATTGATTGAACATTTGTGTCTCTGCCTCCCACATTTATATGTTGAAGCCCTAACTCTCAGTGTGATGGTATTAGGAGGTGGGGCCTTTGGGAGGTAATTAGCAAAGCCCACATGATGAAATTAGTGCCCTTATAAGAGGAGACATTGGAGAGCTTGCTTTCTCTTCCTCTGTCTGCCATGCGAGGACACAGCAAGAAGGTAGCCATCTACATGCCAGAAAGAAAGTCTTCACCAGGAACCAAGTCTGCTTGATCTGGGACTTCCTAGCCTCCAGAAGGGTGATAAATAAATGTCTGCTGTTTAAGCTACCCAGACCATGGGTGAACAGACCAAGCAGGCTGCACAAGCCCACAAAATTAGAAATTCTAACAGCATGTGATATAACAGATGAAAATCTAAAATTTCAATACCTTGACACAAAGTCCATTTATGGTTCCCACGAAGTCCAAAATGTGTGTCCATGCTGGACAGCCAGCTTACATCTCCAAGCGACCATCAAGGACCCAGGAAACTTTGATTTTGTGCCCAACTTCCCTCCCGTACTCAACACCTGGTATCCAGGGATGCTGCCTCAGCCTGCAGCAGCCAGCAGGGGAAGGGCACGGACACAGGAGGCTTATGTGTCAACCCAGAAGAGGTCCTTGGACAGCACTGGCCAGACCTGCCTCTTGACCATTCAGGACTGCAAGGGGGCTGGAAACACAGTTGAGCTGTGTGCTCAGGAAGAAGAGAGACGGGGTTTGAGGATCTGCAGAAACTGGGAGAAGGCTGTGGATTTGGTAATGAGGATGTCACTGGTGATTCTTGGTTCTGTGCACCCCATACTCAGCCTTTCCTCAAACATAGCACAGTCATCGCCACTCCCAAACCCTGGCGCGGCACTCCATGTCCAGTCTAAATGCTGTATTCTGAGGGGCCCAGGCCCTGATGTGTTGCGCACAAGGGTTAGGCACACAGGGCCAGCCAGCAGTTAGGGTTTGCCCCAGAGTACGCGGGTGCAGCCAGCGGAGGAAGTGGTGGAACAAAGAAAGACCCCATCAGGAAGAGAGGCCAGGGCAGAGCAGGAGGCACTCAAGGCAGCTGTCCAGAGTGGCCCCAGCAGAGCCTCATCTGGGGGTGGCGTCAGTTGCCATTGCTGAGCGCTTGCTGTGGGCCAAGCTCTGGGCTAGAGGCATGCATTTAAACTGGGCCACATTTGCCTTTTGGGAACTTCTTGGATAAAACATCCTCCACAGGAAGGTCCGGCCTGGACCCTGTTCACAACCCACAGTGGGGCGCTGGTTACCTAAAGACCAGGACCCAGAGTGGGTCCAGAGAACACGGGCCCAGCTCCCTCATTTCCCAAGTGAGGAGCTGAGCAGAGGTTGTGCAAGGAAGGCTGGGGCAGGGCCAGACCCAGGGTCCGCCATTCCATACCAGCAACACACAATAATCTGGGACAGTCCACACTGAGAGGAAGCTGGGGTTACAGACCAGGGAGGATATCAAAAGAGCTCCTACAGTCTCCACCAAGCTGTGCGGGCATCTGGAAAGAATTGCAGTCTCAGCAGGAAACGGTGTTTAGAGCAACATTTCCCATAACATCTCTCTTTCTAAATAGCACATCATGGCAGTTCCGAGTTTGATTTCAAGGTCTGAAATTTGTTGAAATTCACATTGACTTCGGAAGAAGGAAAAAATATTGTGGAAGGGAGAAAACTGTGCAGAGAGGTGCAAGCTGCCTCCAGACTGTCCAAACAGCAAGCGCAGGGGACATGTCCAGTCTTCCCGGGAAAGGCAGCAGGGGTAGGTCAGGGTTAATGAAGGGGCCTCTATGCAAGCCCAGCCCTCCCCAAAGGGCCCACATGTGTACATAAACACCATGCACTGGGTCTTCGCACCTTTGGGTAAGGGGAGGTGGCTCATATTCCCTTTTCCCATCCCGGGAAAAGCAGAGGGAGTTGCAGCTCTGTAGTCAGAGAAGCCTCCAGCCTTAAGGCTTGGACGTCACCAAAAGAAAACTCTATGGAGGTTCAGAAGACAGTGTTAAGTAGGTTTTTACTTTTCCTAATGAGCCACCTGGCAATGGTAGAGCACACAGGCTCACTTCTGTTTTCCCCTCCTAGTTTGTGTCCTGAGGTCGCGTATGTCCATAAGAGGGAAACCCCACTGAGTTTCTCTCTCCTTTTTCAGAAACCAGTGCTACCTCATCCTCCCCTGTAATTGACACCTTCAGGAAGATCATCTACAGGAGAGAAAGAAGCCAGTCCCTGTCCACTAGTGACTCTCCTTTTGAGATTTGTGAAATGGTTTAAAGCTTCCAGGATTTGCCAGGCATTGTGGCTCATTACTGTAATCCCAGCACTTTGGGAAGCTGAGGCAGATGACCTGAGGTCAGGACTTTGAGACCAGCCTGGTCAACATGGTGAAACCCTGTCTCTACTAAAAGTACTAAATTAGCCAGGCATGGTTGTGGGTGCCTGTAATCCCAACTACTCAGGAGGCTGAGGCAGGAGAATCACTTGAACCTGAAAGGTAGAAGTTGCAGTGAACTGAGATCGCACCATTGCACTCTAGCCTGGGCAAAAAGAGTGAAACTTCATCTCAAAAAAAAAAAAAAAAAAAAAAAAGGCTCCCAGGGTTTCTGTCTCTAATCTCAATTTTCCCAAGGACTAGCCACAGCTGGGGGGAGAATCATGCTGCGTTTCACTCTCCCCCAGTGAAAATCTCGGCACGCGCAAAGGGAAGGACTCTTCCCTCACTCCACCTTAGAGAGTGAGGAGTGGCAGAGTGTGAATAAGAGTGGCAGCCCCCAACCTCACAGCACACATCTTTCTTTCTCCTCTGTGCACCTCTGCATTGGGGTGCGTACTTCAGTGTTCTTCAATATGCTTCTTCAGATGTTGAGATTTCCACCCTTCCACCTACATGCCCATACACATGTGCACATGTGCACACACACAGAGAAACACACACAGACACACACATACACACACAGACACAGACACACACACATACACAGACACAGACACACACACATACACACAGACACAGACACACACAGACACACACATGGTGGGCACTCATTGCTCCTCCCATGTTGCTTCCAGGAGTCATGTATTCATCTTGGACAAGTGTCTGGGTCCCAGGCTTCGGCCCTAAGATCTGCGGGAGAAAATACATCAATTTTGTGCTGATGTGGGGATGGATACTGCCAGAGGCTCTGTGTCCCAGGACCTCACTCCCCGATTTCTGTGTCTCGTCTCCTGGGAGGGCATGCAAACACCTCTTCGGCCCTGGTTGGGGCACCTCTACATTCTCCAGGCCCTGTGCTGCCATCAGCGGCCCATGGTGGGCTTGGCCCTCTCTCCGCCAGTCCTCTCAAAGGTAAGATGTGGTTGTATGAGTTGCCCTCACACCTCTGGCTGTGGTCTCCAGTTGCACCCAACAGCCTATTCAGGATTCTGATGGGGCTACTGTATCTCCCCCGGCAAAGGAGCACAGCTCATCGCCAGCAACGGATCAAAGCTGGACGGAGAATGACTTTGATGAGATGAGAGAAGAAGGCTTCAGTCCATCAAATTTCTCAGAGCTAAAGGAGGAATTACGTACCCAGCGTAAAGAAACTAAAAATCTTGAAAAAATAGTGGAAGAATTAATGGCTAGAGTAATTAATGCAGAGAAGGTCATAAACGAAATGAAAGAGATGAAAACCATGACACGAGAAATACGTGACAAATGCACAAGTTTCAGTAACCGACTCGATCAACTGGAAGAAAGAGTATCAGCGATTGAGGATCAAATGAATGAAATGAAGCGAGAAGAGAAACCAAAAGAAAAAAGAAGAAAAAGAAATGAACAAAGCCTGCAAGAAGTATGGGATTATGCAAAAAGACCAAATCTACGTCTGATTGGGGTGCCTGAAAGTGAGGGGGAAAATGGAACCAAGTTGGAAAACACTCTTCAGGATATCATCCAGGAGAACTTCCCCAACCTAGTAGGGCAGGCCAACATTCAAATCCAGGAAATACAGAGAATGCCACAAAGATACTCCTCGAGAAGAGCAACTCCAAGACACATAATTGCCAGATTCACCAAAGTTGAAATGAAGGAAAAAATCTTAAGGGCAGCCAGAGAGAAAGGTCGGGTTACCCACAAAGGGAAGCCCATCAGACTAACAGCAGATCTCTCGGCAGAAACTCTACAAGCCAGAAGAGAGTGGGGGCCAATATTCAACATTCTTAAAGAAAAGAATTTTCAACCCAGAATTTCATATCCAGCCAAACAAAGTTTCATAAGTGAAGGAGAAATAAAACCCTTTACAGATAAGCATATGCTTAGAGATTTTGTCACCACTAGGCCTGCCTTACAAGAGACCCTGAAGGAAGCACTAAACATGGAAAGGAACAACCGGTACCAGCCATTGCAAAAACATGCCAAAATGTAAAGACCATCGAGGCTAGGAAGAAACTGCATCAACTAACGAGCAAAATAACCAGTTAATATCATAATGGCAGGATCAAGTTCACACATAACAATATTAACCTTAAATGTAAATGGACTAAATGCTCCAATTAAAAGACACAGACTGGCAAACTGGATAAAGAGTCAAGACCCATCAGTCTGCTGTATTCAGGAGACCCATCTCACATGCAGAGACATAGATAGGCTCAAAATAAAGGGATGGAGGAAGATTTACCAAGCAAATGGAGAACAAAAAAAAGCGGGGGTTGCAATACTAGTCTCTGATAAAACAGACTTTAAACCATCAAAGATCAAAAGAGACAAAGAAGGCCATTACATAATGGTAAAGGGATCAATTCAACAGGAAGAGCTAACTATCCTAAATATATATGCACCCAATACAGGAGCACCCAGATTCATAAAGCAAGTCCTTAGAGACTTACAAAGAGACTTAGACTCCCATACAATAATAATGGGAGACTTCAACACTCCACTGTCAACATTAGACAGATCAATGAGACAGAAAGTTAACAAGGATATCCAGGAATTGAACTCATCTCTGCAGCAAGCAGACCTAATAGACATCTATAGAACTCTCCACCCCAAATCAACAGAATATACATTCTTCTCAGGACCACATCGTACTTACTCCAAAATCGACCACGTAATTGGAAGTAAAGCACTCCTCAGCAAATGTACAAGAACAGAAATTATAACAAACTGTATCTCAGACCACAGTGCAATCAAACTGGAACTCAGGACTAAGAAACTCAATCAAAACCACTCAACTACATGGAAACTGAACAACCTGCTCCTGAATGACTACTGGGTACATAACGAAATGAAGGCAGAAATAAAGATGTTCTTTGAAACCAATGAGAACAAAGATACAACATACCAGAATCTCTGGGATGCTTTTAAAGCAGTGTGTAGAGGGAAATTTATAGCACTAAATGCCCACAAGAGAAAGCAGGAAAGATCTAAAATTGACACTCTAACATCGCAATTAAAAGAACTAGAGAAGCAAGAGCAAACACATTTGAAAGCTAGCAGAAGGCAAGAAATAACTAAGATCAGAGCAGAACTGAAGGAGATAGAGACACAAAAAACCCTCCAAAAAATCAATGAATCCAGGAGTTGGTTTTTTGAAAAGATCAACAAAATTGACAGACCACTAGCAACACTAATAAAGAAGAAAAGAGAGAAGAATCAAATCGACGCAATTAAAAATGATAAAGGGGATATCACCACCGACCCCACAGAAATACAAACTACCATCAGAGAATACTATAAACACCTCTACACAAATAAACTGGAAAATCTAGAAGAAATGGATAATTTCCTGGACGCTTACACTCTTCCAAGACTAAACCAGGAAGAAGTTGAATCCCTGAATAGACCAATAGCAGGCTCTGAAATTGAGGCAATAATTAATAGCCTACCAACCAAAAAAAGTCCAGGACCAGATGGATTCACAGCTGAATTCTACCAGAGGTACAAGGAGGAGTTGGTACCATTCCTTCTGAAACTATTCCAATCAATAGAAAAAGAGGGAATCCTCCCTAACTCATTTTATGAGGCCAACATCATCCTGATACCAAAGCCTGGCAGAGACACAACTAAAAAAGAGAATTTTAGACCAATATCCCTGATGAACATCGAAGCAAAAATCCTCAATAAAATACTGGCAAACCGGATTCAGCAACACATCAAAAAGCTTATCCACCATGATCAAGTGGGCTTCATCCCTGGGATGCAAGGCTGGTTCAACATTCGCAAATCAATAAACATAATCCAGCATATACACAGAACCAAAGACAAGAACCACATGATTATCTCAATAGATGCAGAAAAGGCTTTTGACAAAATTCAACAGCCCTTCATGCTAAAAACGCTCAATAAATTCGGTATTGATGGAACATACCTCAAAATAATAAGAGCTATTTATGACAAACCCACAGCCAATATCATACTGAATGGGCAAAATCTGGAAAAATTCCCTTTGAAAACTGGTACAAGACAGGGATGCCCTCTCTCACCACTCCTATTCAACATAGTGTTGGAAGTTCTGGCTAGGGCAATCAGGCAAGAGAAAGAAATCAAGGGTATTCAGTTAGGAAAAGAAGAAGTCAAATTGTCCCTCTTTGCAGATGACATGATTGTATATTTAGAAAACCCCATTGTCTCAGCCCAAAATCTCCTTAAGCTGATAAGCAACTTCAGCAAAGTCTCAGGATACAAAATTAATGTGCAAAAATCACAAGCATTCTTATACACCAGTAACAGACAAACAGAGAGCCAAATCAGGAATGAACTTCCGTTCACAATTGCTTCAAAGAGAATAAAATACCTAGGAACCCAACTTACAAGGGATGTAAAGGACCTCTTCAAGGAGAACTACAAACCACTGCTCAGTGAAATAAAAGAGGACACAAACAAATGGAAGAACATACCATGCTCATGGATAGGAAGAATCAATATCGTGAAAATGGCCATACTGCCCAAGGTAATTTATAGATTCAATGCCATCCCCATCAAGCTACCAATGAGTTTCTTCACAGAATTGGAAAAAAGTGCTTTAAAGTTCATATGGAACCAAAAAAGAGCCCGCATCTCCAAGACAATCCTAAGTCAAAAGAACAAAGCTGGAGGCATCACACTACCTGACTTCAAACTATACTACAAGGCACAGTAACCAAAACAGCATGGTACTGGTACCAAAACAGAGATATAGACCAATGGAACAGAACAGAGTCTTCAGAAATAATACCACACATCTACAGCCATGTGATCTTTGACAAACCTGAAAGAAACAAGAAATGGGGAAAGGATTCCCTATTTAATAAATGGTGCTGGGAAAATTGGCTAGCCATAAGTAGAAAGCTGAAACTGGATCCTTTCCTTACTCCTTATACGAAAATTAATTCAAGATGGATTAGAGACTTAAATGTTAGACCTAATACCATAAAAATCCTAGAGGAAAACCTAGGTAGTACCATTCAGGACATAGGCATGGGCAAAGACTTCATGTCTAAAACACCAAAAGCAACAGCAGCAAAAGCCAAAATTGACAAATGGGATCTAATTAAACTAAAGAGCTTCTGCACAGCAAAAGAAACTACCATCAGAGTGAACAGGCAACCTACAGAATGGGAGAAAATTTTTGCAATCTACTCATCTGACAAAGGGCTAATATCCAGAACCTACAAAGAACTCAAACAAATTTACAAGAAAAAAACAAACAACCCCATCAAAAAGTGGGCAAAGGATATGAACAGACATTTCTCAAAAGAAGACATTCATACAGCCAACAGACACATGAAAAAATGCTCATCATCACTGACCATCAGAGAAATGCAAATCAAAACCACAATGAGATACCATCTCACACCAGTTAGAATGGCGATCATTAAAAAGTCAGGAAACAACAGGTGCTGGAGAGGATGTGGAGAAATAGGAACGCTTTTACACTGTTGGTGGGATTGTAAACTAGTTCAACCATTATGGAAAACAGTATGGCGATTCCTCAAGGATCTAGAACTAGATGTACCATATGACCCAGCCATCCCATTACTGGGTATATACCCAAAGGATTATAAATTATGCTGCTATAAAGACTCATGCACACGTATGTTTATTGCAGCACTATTCACAATAGCAAAGACTTGGAATCAACCCAAATGTCCGTCAGTGACAGATTGGATTAAGAAAATGTGGCACATATACACCATGGAATACTATGCAGCCATCAAAATGGATGAGTTTGTGTCCTTTGTAGGGACATGGATGCAGCTGGAAACCATCATTCTTAGCAAACTATCACAAGAACAGAAAACCAAACACCGCATGTTCTCACTCATAGGTGGGAACTGAACAATGAGATCACTTGGACTCAGGAAGGGGAACATCACACACCGGGGCCTATCATGGGGAGGGGGGAGGGGGGAGGGATTGCATTGGGAGTTATACCTGATGTAAATGACGAGTTGATGGGTGCAGCACAGCAACATGGCACAAGTATACATATGTAACAAACCTGCACGTTATGCACATGTACCCTACAACTTAAAGTATAATAATAATAAATAAATTTTAAAAAAAAAAAAAAGAAAATTGGAAATCCATGTGATGTTAAACTTTGATTCTTTATATGGAAACACTGTATTGCCAAAATACTTACAGGTCCATTTCTATCAGGAATTTTGATTCTTATTAAAATTATTAAACTATTCGTTTGATAAAAAAAAAAAAGAAAGAAAATTATGGCTTTTATGGTGTTCCCCTAAGCTATGTCTAGCTGGTACTCCTAAATTTTGTAGTCACATTCAGGTCAGACCCCTACTGCTGCCACTGAACCCCAAGATCAAGGTGGTGACTTAAATCAGAAAAGTAGTTGCAACCATCCTCTGCTTTATGCTGTTTCTTTTTTCTGATTCTCAGTAGCCTTGGCTTTCTCCTCTAGTAATAAATTAACCAAAATAAAAAGAGAAACCCAAGCATCCCCAGGGAGCTCTAGCCACCCAGAATTTGCTTGTGGGAACTGGCTGAAAGCATTTTCCACCAACACTGTGTGATTCTTGTCTCCCTCTTATCTCGTTATTTCTTCTCCACTGATTTAGGTAAAGATGTCTTTAATCTCCTCATAAAATTGAATTTTTTTCATTCTCATTTTCTTATTCTCTCTTAGACTCAGGTCAAAATGTTAGCACATGTTTTCTTATCACATCACATTCTACCCCATCAAAGACCTAAAAGAAAGCCCTCGGTTAGTCAAGGCCTCTGTGGTCTCTTGCCTCACACAACCCTGTAGGGCCTCCACGTGGTTCACATCCCATGTTCCTGTCCAGGGCCCCTGTTCTTGCACATTTTCCTAGTGTGTCCTATCCGTGGTTGAGTCCTTCCTCCCTGGCACCTGTTCTCAGTTTCCCTCCCTGGGACCAGCACCTGCTCCTGTGCTTTTCATGGACTGCCCGTCTTAGGCCCGTGTGTGGTGTGTGGTAGGGTGGCGGCACAAGATCTCATGTCAGCTGGGGCTTTCTCATCAACCTCCTCTGTTATGTTTTTAAAATAAATCTTCCTTTCTTCTAAAGAAACAACCCAACTTTATTACAGCGCAGAGTTGTGTGAGGCCCCTACACTGAATCTCACCTGTCATGGAAACTCCCATGACCCATTGTGACTCGACCTCTCTGCCCGAACTATGCATTCTCGAAGCAATGCCCTCCACAGGAGAGAGATCCTGGCCTTCTCCACCACAGTTTCCTCCTGCTGGAAGCAGCTGCTCTTGCTGGTACCATTGAGCAATGCTTGGAAGTTCCTCACCTCCACTGAGCTCTAGGGTACACTGAGGAACTGCAGCTTAGCATCCCAGATGACAATCCCCAAAATGTTCTGATTCAGTGCCTGCAAAGTCACTGACAATTAACAGAGATAAAATAGCACTGTTGGACAGTCAGAAATCCAGAAAGCCCCTAAAATGATGTTAAATCGCCCTCTTCCTATCAGATCACAGAGAGTTCTTCCTCAGTGGGCATGAGATTTAGTTTTTCTTTGGTCTCTATTTCTATTTCCCTTCCATTGTAACCCCCAGGATATTTTTACTTATCTGTTTCTGGAGAAGGTTGGACAACCTACTTCTTCCAATTTTCTCCTTGGTGAAACTAGAGGGTAAAGTTTGCTATTCCAGATCCTTTAGAATAAGTACTGTGTAAAGTGAAGGAATCTTTCTCATGACAATATTAAAAGCTTTCTCTGTCCTACGTTGGGTATTATTTGCTATGTCTGTGTCTTTTCCCTGCTTTTCTCCCAATGAGTATTAATGGAGAGAGAAAAATCTCACCCTACTCTGAAGTATAGGTTTGAATCCAAGCTCCAACACCTCCTAGGTCTGAGAATTACATAAAATAGAGAATGAGAACATTCCAGGTTTTGCCACTCTGTGGCGCAAATTAGGTCCCATTGACATGGATGCCACACATTCTGAGAGCTCTAAGGCACCACCTGCTCCTGCAGGACCTTCGGCCCTTTAAGGCCTCCCCTCAGGTGTGCATGGAGCAGACCCAGTGCTGGGGTGTTGTGGAACTGCCCATCTCTATCCAGCAGGACACACCTTTAGTCTCTGTGAAGCTGCCTGACCATGACCTCTCTCAGCACCCCGGGAAGACCCTGCCTCTCTCTCCTCTATTCCTAGTATTAGCTACAAGAATTCAACAAATGTTTTTGGAGCTTTTGACAACATTGTGCTCATGATGTGTATAATAGGAGGGGCCTGAGACACAAGGAGTGCCTCTGACTCTGTCTGTGTCCCCTCTCAGTGCCCACAGCCTAGGTCCCTGCTGTAATCCTGTCCAGCACTCGCTGTCCCCCCTCCTCTCTGGCCTGCCTTCCCATGGCAGAACCATGCGTGCACGTTTTAAAGTGCTGTTTGCAGAGGTAGTGTCAAAATTCAAGTTTGCCCTCCAAGGCCCGTTCCTTTTTCACTTTGATTCCTTCAGCATGGAGTGAACATCAGACCACTGTGCCCTCCCTGAGGTCGCCTGAGGCTTAGTCCTGGAACCACGAGAGTATTCAAAGTTTGTCCTTTGGCAAAAACTGAAATTTATTTCCAGGTTCAAAATGGCATTTTCCACCCAAATACCATCAGTGCTATGCTCACTAAAAGAAAATAGAATACACAACAGTAACAAAAGATGGTAAGTAAAACAAAAAGCATAGGCAGCCTCCTTTATAAGGAGGTAAAAAATGTTTGGCAAATACAGTCAATTCTTACTTGAAAGGGCAGGGAGGTTATTACCTATGTTTACCAATAATAAAAGGCAGTGCATATGTGGAAAAATGCAAATTTCCACCCATCAGAGGAAGCCTCTGGAACTACCCAAGAGGCACAACCTTGAGTGTCCTCTACTCCATTAGAATGTCATAGGAACATGGCAGGAACAGGAGAAAAGAAGAAAGTTTAAACAACTAGCAATAAATCATGGTGTTTTAGCTCCATGTGTTAGAAGTGCAGCTCCCTGGACCCTCCACGCACAGGCTGAGCCTTCTAGCCCTCCATTGGGTGAGGTCCATGTGGAAGAGGAAAGCTAAGAGCAGCTGTCAAAAAAAAGATCACTAATTTACTTATTTTACATCTTTTTCAATAACAACAAAAATAAGTCTCTTGGCAGAAAAGGAGTGAACAGGGAGGATGAACTCACAACGCAAGGATGTAATGAGCCATGCCTACTCACCAGGCCATCTGTAGGGCTGTGTGCAGAGCAGGGAGGATGGGATACTGAGTGCCAAACTGGTGTTGCGTAGGTTTCATTTTAACATTTGAAGAAAAAGAGCTTCGCTGAAAAATGAAACTAACAACAGATTGTTTTAATTGAGACAAATCTTTTGCCCATTTTTCCTCTGCAACTGTAATGTTTTGTGTGCTTAAATGCTCATGTTTGTTACTCTTCCTGCACTTGAAAAATGATGTTTGGAGAACAATGATGTTCTCAATACTTAATGTAGAATTAATATCAAATTAACTCGAATCATGTTTTCACCAGCTTCATTTTATCTTCCGTAACAATAATTTTTTTCCCTTTGTTGTCTGGTTAATTGAGGATGGATAAAAATTATATGTGTGTCTCACAGGGAATATCAGAACATAGGGGCTGTGAAGAGAACAGGGACAATGTCCTCAGAGGAAGGGAAAATATTGAGAGGATGTCCTCTGAAAAGAAAATAATTGATGGAGTGACCATGAATTAAGTTATATTAACCACCTGCACAAGAGATTGTGCTAGAGGAAGGTTACCAAATGCCATGATGAGAATAGATACTAGCATCCACAATATCTCTCTAAGGAAAGTAAAATGCTTATGAAATAATAAATGTATACTTTACAAGTCATGGTTTGAAAATGCTTTTAGAGATCTTAGCTCATTTAGTCTTCACAACATTCTGAGATGTAGGCAATATTATTTCCTTTTTAAACAGAAGGCAAAGAGTAAGAGGACAATTGTTTCTCCATCAGGCAAACTGGAGCTTGCATACAGATTTAGCCCTTTGTTTAACCACTCTACATCCTTCCAAATGAGAGTTTCAATAAGGACTTCACTGGACTGTTGTGAAATAAGTAAAGCAATTAAAACAATGCCCAGAACCTAATGGACACACACACATGCACACGTGGCTATTGTTATAATAGATATGAAGAAAACTGAAGTCCAGAAGGTTAATTCAACTGGGTCTAGACTACACTGAAAATAAGTTGCCATTGTAAGTAGTGTATTTATTGAGGCTGAAGTCTGAGACTTTCTCAACATGTCAGTCACAGCTTTCAAAAGAGTGGCTATGAAGAGATAGCAATATTACATATGTTTTGGTTGTCCATCCCAAATATAGTAAAAGTATGAAAAGATGCGATGTAGGTGCAAGGCTATTCACTCTAGTACTATTTGTAGCAGAAAAAGAGTGGAATGAACACTCATGGCTGCCATGTAGTTGTTAGAATAAACTTTGATTCAGTTACACAATGGAGTAATCTGAAACAATACCAAGAAATGAGGAATAACTCAACATACTGCTATTGTGTGGTCTCCAGGATACAGTTTGAAATGAACCAAGTGAAATGGGTGCGATGGTGTGGATATGATTGTGTGTCCTCACCAAATGTCATGTAGAAGACTGATTCCCAATGTGGTGGTATTGGGAGATGGGGCCTGGCAGGAAGCGGAGGCATGGAGGCAGAGCCCTCTGAACAGCTTGGTGCCTGTCTTGAGGTACTAAGCAAGTTTTAACTCTTGCGAGACAGGATTTGTTCTCAGGGGAATGGATCAGTTCCTTTGAGAGCCAGGAAGCCCCTCAGGTTTGGTCTCTTCACATATGCCCACTTCCCCTTTGACCTTCTCTGCCATATTTTGACTCAAACAAAAGCCCTCACCATAAGCCAAGCAAATGTCGGTCCCACACTTTGTACAGCCTGCAGAACCATGAGCTAAATTATTCTCTTTACTTTATAAATTACCCAGCCTCAGGTATTCCTTTATAGCAATACATACAAAACAGACTAGAACAATGGGCAAGAAGGTATGTATATTATGCTTCTTCTTAACAAAGAACAAGATAAATACACCCACAGATTCTTCTCAACTTGCTATGAAGCTATATTCTCATAAATGCATTGTAAGCTGAAATGCATTTAATACCCTGATAAACCTATTGTAAAGTAAAAAAAAAAATAAAAAATCCTAAGTCAAATCATCATAAGTCCAGGTGCCTACTGATTTATGATGGTACTACATCCTGATAAACCCATCATAAAGTCAAAAAACATCTTAAATTGAATCACTGTAAGTCAGGGATGAGACTTCCACTTTGGGGAAGATGGAGGAGATGTACTTTTCTATATTATGTATGCTAATACAAATAAAAGCACTCAACATTATATACAAAACCAACATTCAATGACTCTGAAGGGCAGAGAAAAGGAAGACTAGTAGGAACTTTAGGAACCAAGGATTACGCCATTGTTAGCTCTTCGGATGTTCTTTTTGCCTCATATCTTCCCAATACAGAAATGAAGAAGTCAACTACTTATAAATGCCAATATTCACAGACAAAAAGAACCCAAACCAAAGCCTGTTCTCCTGAGTCTGAGGACCTTGAAAGGAGCAGCCAAGCAAGACAAAAGAACACCCCAGAGAAAACTGTGGTTCCATTCACATTCACACCAGCAAAGTCCAGATAAGGCACCCAGAGTTCCAACCTCACCAGTTTGTAAGGAGGCATCCAACACCCCTATTGGTGTGGTATCAGAGAATGTCCAGTGGGAAGCCAGGACTTTCATCCCTACCAGACAATAAAGAATCCCCTCTCCTCCTGCTTGGTGTCAGTGGAGACCATAAGGGGACCCTGGACTTCCACCACCACTACCTCTTGGTAATGAGGCATCCTTCCCCTCCCTAATGGTGTGGCATCAGAGGAGGCCTAGTGGGAAGTCTGGCCTTTCACCACTACTTTGTGGTAATGAGGCTGTACCATCTGTGGTATCAGTGGAGTCCTAGGGGGGATATAACTCCTATTCCTGCCCAGCAATAAAAAGAAGCTTTCCTCCCACCTTGAGTGCCAATGGATGCAAGTGGGGAACCTGGGCTTTGAACTCCATCTGACCATAATGAAACAGTGTCAGGAAAAGGCAGCTGACACAAGAGGCTTCAATAAGCTACAGAGCTGTGAATCATAATCCAAAAAATGAAATGTTCTTAATAAAACAATTACTCGTTATACCAAAAATCAGATTTAAAATTTGATGAAAAATCAATAGATGCCAAAATAAAGACAGTAGAATTATCTGGAAAAGATTTTAAAGCAGTCATCATAAAAATGCTTTAATGAACAATCATGAACAAGTTTGGAACAAATGAAATAAGAGTAAATCTCTGCAAAGAAATAGAAGATATAAAGAAAACCAAATGGAAATGTTCAAACTGAAAAATATAACCCCAATTTTTAAAAAGTCCTCAATGAATGCACTGAACAGCAGAGATGAGGGTCACGGTGTCAGCTGTAGAGGGTCATGACTGCAAGTTGCCCAGGTTCTTGGTGTTTTGAACAAACAATTAGACAAAACACCCAGCAAAGCAAAGAAAGAATGAAGCAACAAAGGAATGAAAGCAGAGATTTATTGAAAACAAAAGTACACTCCACAATGTGGGAGCAGGCCCAAGCAGTGGCTCAAGGGCCCCAATACATAATCTTCTTGAGTCCAAATACCCTCCAGAAGTTTTCCACTGGCCACTTCATGCTTACCTCATGTAAATGAAGTGGTGGCCGGCAATCAGTCTGATTGGTTGCAGAAAGCAGTCAACCAGAGGCTGAAGTTACAAAGGTCACACTCCTGTCCATTTGTTGTAGACAGCCAACTTCCCATCTTGCCATGTCGAAAAGGTCAAAGGGAGAAGTCTCTGGACCTTTTGTTACTTAGGCGTGGAAAGTCAGGGTTTTCCTTTCAGTTTAGTTCTAGGAAGTAGGTGTGAAACAGCCTTAGGTTCCCTACCTCCAGACCCTATTCTGCTGCCTCAAAGGGTGAACAGATAAAATAATAGAAATTGTTCAGTCTGAACAACTGAAATAAGATAAATTGAAAAAAATTACAGAGCAGAGACATGTGGGAGTATAGCAAAAGGTCTAATATTGGAGCTCTGGAAGGAGAGGAGAAACAGAGGAAGACAGAAAAATACCCAAAGTAATAATGACTGAAAACATGCCAAATTTGAAAAAAAATACGTAAATCTACAGATTCAAGAAGCAGAGCTAACCCTAAACAAGATAACCCCGTGGAAATCTATACCAAGACTCATCATGGTTAAACTTTTGTAAACTAAAGGCAAATAAAATATTTTGAAAGAAACAGGAGTGAAATTATATAATACCTATAGGGAACAACAATTTAGATGACAGAGAATTTCTCATCAGAAGCCATAGAGGTCAGAAGGAAGTAGCATACATTTTTCAAATAATGAAAGAAAAGAACTATCAACCCAGAATCCTATACCCAGTGAAAATATCATTCAGGAATGAGAGGAAATAGAGATATTCTTAGGCAAAAAACAAACAAACAAACCCTACAAATTTGTCACCAGCAGACCCAACTAAAAGAATGACTAAAGGAAGTTCTCACAACAGAAAGGAAACAAGGGATCTCAGTATATCAGGGAGAATTAACACATAAGAAAAAAATGTAGATAAATACAATAGTCTTCCTTCTACTCATGAGTTCTCTAAATTATGATTGATGGTTTAAACAAAAAGTATATTACTATCTGATGTGGTTCTATGTAGAGAAATACTTAATACAGTTATAAATGGGAGAGGATAAAGAGACATACAGGAAGATAAAATTTCTATATGTCACTTGAATTGATAAAACATGAAACCAGCAGGCTGTAACATATGTTAAATGTAATACCTATAGCAACCAGTAAAACAGCTGTACAAAGATATACACTCACAGACATGCTAGAGATATCAAAATGAAATTCTAAAAAGTATTCAAGAAATCTACAGGAGGGCAAAAAAAAAAAAAAAAGAAGCAAAATAAACAGAGAAAACAAACAGAAAACAAAATAAAATGGTAGACTTAAACCCTAACATATCAATAACTATATTGATGTAAATGATCTAAACACATCAGTTAAGATAGAGACTGGGAAAGTGCATTAAAATATACTACCTAACTGGATTCTGTCTATAAGAAACTCACTTCACATGAAATTATGTAGATAGATTTAAAGTACAGAGTCCATGACTAACGATGTTTTAACATATGATTTTTCTGTCTTATGATGGGTTTATCAGGGTATTAAATTTATTTTCTACTTGCAATGCTTTTGACTTATGAATGTTTATTGGGACACAGCCCCATCATAAGTCAAGAAACATCTGTAAAATAATTTTTTAAACATGCTAATATTAACCAAGAGAAAACAGAAATGACTATATTGGTATCAGTAGACTTCAGAGCAAAGAAAATTAGTACATACAGAAATGGACATTGTGTAATGATTAAAAGGTCAATCCACCAGAAGAAGTAACAATCCTAAGGTGTATGCAACAAACAACAGAGCTGCAAAATACATGCAGCAAAAGCTGATGGATCTCAAAAGATAAATACACAAATCTACAATTATACTTGGAATCTTCCACACCTTTTTCTCAACAATTGATAAGATCCTGCTAAACAAAAAAAATGAACTATAATATAGAAAAATTTATCAACGCCATTAACCAACAGATCTGTATGACATATATGGAGTATGCCACCAAACAACAAAAGAATATACATTGTTTTCAAGGGCCTATGCAGGACATATGCATATACCAAGGTAGGCCACTCCTGGGCAATACAACTATCTGAATGCATTTTTCTTTTTTTTAGTTTTTATTATTGGTGTTGAAATTTGGTCTTACTTTGTTGCCCAGGCTGGTCTTGTACTCCTGGCCTTAGGCAATCCTCCTGTCTTGGCCGCCCAAATTGCTGGGATTACAGGCAACCAGCTACGTGTACATTTTTTGAAACTGAACTTATTCAGAGATTGTTCTCTAACCCCAGTGAAATCAAAGTAGAAGTCATTTTTTTAAATTACAAGAAAATTTCCAAATAGTTGGAAACAAAACAACACACTTTTAAATAATACATAAATCAAAAAAGAAGTCTTAAGAGAAATTTAAAATGTATATATTTAACTGAATGAAAATGCAAATATGACATATCAAAATTTGTAAGACACAGATGAAGCAATGTTGCAATAGAAATTTATAGCAGTAAAGGCAACATTTAAAAAGATAAAAAAATCTCATGTCAATAATCTAAGCTTACACATCAAAGACCTAGAAAGACAAGACCAATATAAACCAAAAGCCAGTGGAAGGGAAAAAATATAAAAATAGAGTAGAAATTATGAAAATAGAAAACAGAAAAATAGTAGAGAATATAATGAATTAAGGAGCTGGTTCTTTTAAAAGATCAATAAAATTGACAAACCTCTAATAAGACTGGCAGAGAAAAAGGGAGAAGACAAATTACCAGTATCAGTAATGAATCAGGAATATTACTGCAAACTCTGCATACAAAGAAAAGATAATATTGAAGCGTTATGAAAAACACTATGTCTATAAATTAGAAAACTTAGATGAAATGAACCAATACCTTTAAAAGAGCAAACTATTACAGCTTATCAAATATAAAATAAATTGAGCCCTAAAACTAAAGAAAACTAAATTAAAAAGTAAAACTCTACCCACCCTCCCCATCACCAAATCTCCAAACCCAGATGGTTTTATTGGATAATTGTGCAAAACATTTAAAGAATTGACACCAATTTGGTAGAGATTGTTCCAAGAAAATAGAGGATTAGAGACCCTTCCCAACTCAGTTATTGAAGATAGCATAACTTGAATACCAAAACCAGACAGATAGCACTAACGGAAAAGAAACAGACCCATATCTCTCGTGAATACATATACCAACAAAATCATTCACAGGATATTAACAAAGAAAATCTAGCAATATGTGCTAAGAGTTATACACCATGGCCAACCCAGAGTTTATTCCAGGGATGCCAGTTTAGTTTAATATTAGAATATCAATCAATGTAATCCACTATATTAATAAGCTGAAGTAGAAAAAGTATAGGATCATATCAATTAATGTAGAAAGATTATTTGAGAATATATAACACCTGCTCATATAAAAATTATCCAAAACTAGGAATACAGGAAATTTCTCAACTTGATAAAGAGAATCTACAAAAAAAATACGGCTCACACCATACTTAATGGCGAAAGACTAACTACTACCTCCATAACTGTGGGGAAAAGGCAAGAATGTTCCATCTCACTGCTCTTATTCTACATAGTGTTCAAAGTTCTGGTAGTGAAATATTGCAAGAAAAGAAAGTAAAAGAAATATAGACTGGAAACAAATAAAATGCATTACTATTTTCAGATAGCATGATTTTTTATAGGGAAAATCCCCAGAAACCTACCATATAACATTTAGAAATAATAAATGAGTTCAGCCAGGTCACAAGATACAAGATAAACATGCAAAAATCAATTATATTTCTATATACTAACAATTAACATGTGAAAACCAAAACTTAAAATATATTACCATATACAATTGCTCAAAAAAATAAATACTTTGGTATAAATCCAACAAAATGTATAGAGTTTTTAGGCTGAAAACTATAAATCTCTGATGAAATAAAGAATATCTAAGTAGATGGAGAGCTATATTAAGTTATTAGGTTGGAAGATCCTACTAGAAAAAAAAGTCAGTTTCCCTTAAATTACCATACAGATTTAACACCATTCCTATTAAAACCCCAACAAGAGTTTTAGATATAAAAAAAAGTTATTCCACTAATTATTTGGAAAGGCAGAGGAACTACAATAGCTGAAATAATTCTGAAAATGAAGAATAAAGCAGGAGGAATGTGCCTACCTGTCTACTTTTAAGATTTATACAGCTCACATAGTCGAGATCCTGTGACATTTGCAGAGAAATAGACATTCAGGTCAATGGAATAGAACAGGTAACCAATAAATATATCCCCACAAATATACTCAACTGATTTTTGACAAAAGTGCAAAAGCAATTCACTGGAAGAAATATAATCTTTTCAATAAATGCTGCTGGGGCAAAAAAAAATGAAACCTCAACATACACCTCAGACTTTACACACAAAATAACTCAAAATGGATTGTAGACTTAAATATAAAATTCACTACAGCTATAAAACTGAAAGAAAAAAAAAAGACAAAACAGAGTACAGGAGAAAGTCTTCAGGATCTAATACTATGCACAGAGTTGGCACCAAAAGTACAATCTATAAAAGAGAAAAAAATTGAACTTTATTAAAATTAAAAACCTTTGCTTTGTGAAAGACTTTAGAGTATGAAAAGACAAGCTGTAAACTGGATAAACATATTTGCAAACCACATGCCAATAAAGGACTAATATCTGAACTCTGAAGATTGAACAGTAAAAAAACAAACAATCTGATTAGAAACTTGGCAGAAGACATGAACATTTACTAAAAAACATGAACAGGTAGAAAATAAGCAAATGAAAATATAACCATCACTAATCACATTAAGTAGATCATTCAGGTAGAAAACTAATGAAGCAACTCTGGACTTAAACTCAACACTTGACCAACTGGACCTAATAGACATCTATAGAACACTCTACCCAACAACCACAGAATATACATACATTCTTCTCATCTGCACATAGAACATATTCTAAGATTGGCCACATGCTCAGTCATAAAGCACATCTCAGCAAATTCAGAAAAACTGAAATCATGATCATATCAATTAATTTAGAAATATTATTTGAAAATATATAACACCAAATACCAAAACCAGACAGATAGCACTAATGGAAAGAAACAGACCCATATTTCTCATGAATACAGATACCAACAAAATCATTAACAGGATATTAACAAAAAAAATAGCAATATATGCAAAGAATTATACACCATGGCCAACCCAGAATTTATTAAACCCAGAGTTTAATCAAGGGATGACAGGAATGCATGCTCTCATACCACAGTGCAATGAAAATAGAAATTAGTATCAAGATTTCTCAAAACTATATAAATACATGGAAATTAAATAACTTGCTCCTGAATAAGTCCTGAGTGAACAATTAAGTTAAAGCAAAATCAAAAAACTATTTGAAGTTCATGAAAGTAGGGATACAACTTACCAAAATCTCTGGGATGCAGCCAAAGCAGTTTTAGGAGAAATGTTTATGGCCCTAAATGCTTCCATCAGGAAGTTAGAAAGATGTCAAATTAAAAATCTAACAAGATGCCCAAAGAAGCTAGGAGAAAAAAAGAACAAATCAACCCCAAAGCGAGCAGAAGAACAGAAATAACTAAAATTAGAGAATAACTGAATGAAACTGAGATTTAAAAATTCATCCAAAAGATCAATGAAGCTAAGAATTGTTGTCTTGAAAAAAATAAATGAGATCGATATACCACTAGTTAAATTAACTAAAAAAGGAGAACATCCAAATAAGTACAATCAGAAATAACAAAGATGACATTCAACTGATCGTACAGAAATACAAAAGGTCCTCAGAAAATACTATTAAGAACTGTATGCACACAAATTAGAAAATCTAGAGAAAATGAATAAATTCCCGGAAACACACAGTCTCCCAAGATTGAATCAGGAAGAGGTTGAAACCCTAAATAGACCAATCTTGAGCTCTGAAATTAAAACCTTCCAACCAAACAAAGCCCTGGGCCAGGTAGATTCACAGCTGAATTTTACTAGATGTACGAACTGGTAGCAATCCTACTGAAACTATTCCCCCCACCAAAAAAAATAAGGAGAAAGGACTCTACCCTAAGTTATTCTATGATGCCAGTATCATCCTAATACTAAAATCTAGCAGATACACAACAAAGAAAGAAAACTTCAAGCCAATATCCCTCTTAAACATATATGCAAAAATTCTCAACAAAATACTAGCAAACTTAATCCAGCAGCACATCAAAAGTCAATTCACCATGATCAAGTGGGCTTTATTCCTGAGATGAAAAGTTGGTTCAACTTATGTAAGTCAACAAATATGATACACCACATAAATATAATTAAAACAAAAACCATATTATCTCAATAGATTCAGGAAAAACTTTTGATAAAATCCAACATCCCTTCATGATTAAAAAAAAAAAAACCCTCAACAGATTAGGCATTGAAATAATGTACCTCAAAATAATAAGAACCATCTATGACAAACCCGGAGCCAACTTCACACTGAATGAGTGAAAGCTGGAACCGTTCCCCTTGAGACGTGAAACAAGGTAAGGATGCTCACTCTCACCACTCCTATCCAACATAGTATTAAAAGTCCTAACCAGAGCAATCAGGCAAGAGAAAGAAATAAAAGGCATCCAAATGGAAAAATAAAATAAAGAAGTCAAAACATCTCTTTTCACTGATGATATAATTCTATACTTGGAAAAACCCTGAGGATTCTGCCAAAAGGCTGCTAGAACTGATCAATGGTTTCAGCGAGAATTCACAATAAAAAAAAAATGTAAAAAATCAGTAACGTTTCTATACACCAATATCACCCATGCTGAAAGTCAAATTAAGAACACAATTCCATTTACAAGAGCCACAAAGAAAATGAAATTTCTAGGAATACAGCTTATCAAGAAAGTAAAAGATTTCTACAAGGAGAACTAAAAAACACTGCTGACATAAATCAGAGATGACACAAATAAATGGGAAAATATCCCATGCTTATGGATAGGAAGAATCAATATCATTAAAATGACCTTCCTGCCCAAAGCAATTTAAAGATTCAATGTTATTCCTATCAAACTACCAATGTCATTCTTCACGAAACTAGATAAAAACTATTCTAAAATTCATATAGAAAAAAAAAAGAGCCTGAATAGCTAAAACTATCTTAAGCAAAAAAGAACAAAGCCAGAGGCATCACATTACTCAACTTCAAATTATACTATAAGGCTATAGTAACCCAAATGGCACGGTGCTGGTACAAAACCATACACATAGACCAATGGAACAGAATAGAAAACTTAGAAATAAAGCTGCACACCTATAACCATCTGATCTTCAACAAGGCTAACAAAAACAAGCGATGGGGCTAGGACTTCATACTAAATAAATAGTTAAATAACGATGGGAGAACTGGCTAGGCACACGAAGAAGAATGAAACTATACCCTTACCCTTCACTATATACAAAATTAACTCAAGATGGATTAAAGATTTAAATATAAGACCTCAAGCTATAAAACTCATAGAGGAAAACCTAGGAAATATCCTTCTTGATGTTGGCCTTGACAAAGAATTTATGGCCAAGTCCCCAAAAGCAATTGTAACAAAAACAAACATTGACAAGTGGGACCTAATTAAACTAGACAACTTCCGCACAGCAAAAGAGTGAACAAACAATCTACAGAATGGGGAGAAAATATTTACAAACTATGCACCCAAAAAAGGTCTAATATCCAGAATCTATAAGGAACTTAAATCAACAAGCAAAAAGCAAATAATACCATTAGAAAATAAGTAAAAGACATGAACAGACACATCTCAAAAGAAGACATGTAAGTGGCCAAACAACATATGAAAAAAATGCTGATCATCACTAATCATCAGAGGAATGCAAATCAAAATCACAAAGAGATACCAGCCAGAATGGCTATTATTAAAATGTTAAAAAAAAAAAAAAAAAGATGCGGTCAGCCAGGTGTAATCTCAGCATTTTGGGAGGCCGAGGCAGGTGGATCACGAGGTCAGGAGATCCAGTACATCCTGGCTAACAGGATGAAACCCCATCTCCACTAAAAATACAAAAAATTACCTAGGTGTGGTGGCAGGGGCCTGTAGTCCCAGCTACTCAGGAGGCTGAGGCAGGAGAATCGCTTGAACCTGGGAGGTGGAGGTTGCAGTGAGCCAAGATCGCACCCTTGCACTTCAGCATGGGCGACAGAGTGAGACTTCATCTCAAAAACAAAATATAAAAAACAACAGATGCTAGCGAGGCTGCAGAGAAAAGGGAATGCTTCTGCACACTTGGTAGGAATGTAAATTAGTTCAGTCACTGCGAAAAAGCATTTCAAAGATTTCTCAAAGAAGTTACAGCAGAGCTACCATTTGAACCAGCAATCCATTACTGGATATATACCCAAAGTAATATAGATAATTATACCAAAAAGACACGTGCACTTGTATGTTAATTGCAGCATTATTAATAAAAGCAAAGTCATGGAATCAACCCAGGTGCCCATGAATGGTGGAATGAATAAAGAAAATATGGTATTTGTACACCAGAAAATACTACACAGCCATCAAAAAGAATGAAATTATGTCCTTTACATCAACATGGATGGAGCTGGAGGCCATAATCCTAAATGAATTAACACAGGACTAAAAAAACAAATACTGCATGTTCTCACATATAAGTGGGAGCTAAACATTGAGCACATATGGATATAAACATGGGAATAATAGACACTGTGGACAACTAAGGGAGGAGGAAGAAAGGAGCTGTGTGTTGGAAAATTAACTATTGGGTACAATACTCACTACCTGGGTCCAATATATCCAGGTACGTATCCTATATGTGAAACCCCTATATCTAAAATAAAAGCTGAAACAATTTTAAAATATATGCAAATGAAAACCACAGAGTTATTATGCCATGCCTATCAGAATGGCTAAAACGAAAAATAATGGCAAAACCAAACGTTAGTGAGAATGCAGAGAGATCAGATGATCATACATTGCTTGTGGGGGCATTAAATGGTAAAACTCTGCTGGAAAGCAGCTTGACAGTTTTATTATGAAATTAAACATGCAAGTATGATACAACCCAGAAACTGCACTCTCGGGCATTTATCCCAAGGAAATGGAAACTTATATGCATGCAAAGCTTGTATACGGGTTTTCGTAGCACCTTTGTACATAATAGGTAAAAAACTGGAAACAACCCAGGTGCCCTTCAATGGGTGAGTGGTTAACAATCTGTAGTATATCCATACCATGGAATATTACTCAGCAACAAAAAGAAATCTACTAGTGATACATGTAAAAGCTTGGATTTATCTTAAGAGAATTATGCCAAATGGAAAAAGTAAATTGCAAAATGTTACTGTATGATTCCATTGATATAATATTCTTGAAACAACAAAATTTTAGGTGTGGAGAACAGGTTAATAGTTCCCAGGGACAAAGGAGGAGTGGGAGCAGGAGGAACACATAAAAGGGTCATGTAAGGCATCCTTGTGGTGATGGAATCCTTCTGTATCCTGACTCTATCCATGTCAGTATTCTAGTTGTGATATTGTAGTGTATTGCACTGTATTTTACATGCTGTGTGGTATTGTAGATTACAGTTCCATATTGTACGTATTGCACTGCATTGTATACCAGTTGTGATTTGCAAGATGTCACCTTTCGAAAAGCCTAAATAAAGGGTACACATTATTTCTCTGTATTATTTCTTATCGCTACATGTGAGTCTACAATTTTCTTAAAATAAAAGTTTTATATTCACAGTAGCCAGATGTGGAAACATTTCAAATATCCACTGTTGGAAGAATGGATAAACAAAAAGTACGTGTGCATGTGTGTGTGTGTGTGTGTGTGTGTGTACAGTGGAATAGGAATATTATTCAGTCTTAAAAAGGAATACAATTCTGTCACATGCTACAAAGTGGATGAACCTTAGAGACATTATCCAAAGTGATATGAGCTATATACAAAAAGATGAATATTCTATAATTCTACTTACATGAGGTACCTAGCGTAGTCAAATTCTTAGAGACAGAAAGTAGAAGAAAGTTCAGCGGGTGGGGAAGAGGAAATAAGGAGTAATTTAATGAGTACAGAGTTTCAGTACAGGATGATGAAAAAGTTCTGGGGATTGATAGTGGTGATGGTTGCAAAAAAGTGTGAAGGAATTAATGTCAATAAATGGTACATTTAAAATAGTAAATGGTAAATTTTATGACATATACATGTTTAATTTTGAGTCTTCCCCTTTTTAATGTGGTTACATTGAAAACTGTTATTTAGCTCAAAACTAAATAACAGAAATAAAGAATTACATTTTAGTGAGGAAGAAAACATGATGGAGGGAACAGGAGTAGAAGCTACACTTTCTATTTGTTTTCTTTTGGCAGATTTTACTCTTTTGAAGCACTTTTGCATAATTACAATATGACTAAATTTAAAATAATAAATCTCTAAAAAAGAAAAGCTAATTTAAAGAAATACACTTGACTATGTTGACTTGTGGCATAAACATACAGAAATAAAATACTATAAAATTAAAGAAATGTAAAGGATTTCGATCATATCGTTGAAGATAGTTTTGGTGGTGGTGTTCTGAGGTGACTCTTTATGTGTTTCAACATAAAACAAATGAGTAATTTTGCTGGAGTTACTGAGAACTGGGAATTTTAGCCTGGGGAAGTGAAGATACAAATGTAAGATAAATGGGGTTAAGAAAAAATCTATAGTCTACTTTTGGTCCCAGACAACACGGCATAGACTCCCCTGTAAACTGAATTAAAAATCTTGCAAATACTTTAACATGCAATCAAAATATATCTCTATAAGGCGGAAACAGGACAGCAGAATTGCTAGGCACCTCTGGACTTGCGGAATGAAATGCTATGCATCCCAAGTCTTTGATTTACCATATATGCCAGACTTGGCAATGGAGAGGCGTGCCACCCAGGACTGTCAGCAGGTGCAGACAGAGAAAGCCCTAAAAAAAGTCTGCTTTCAGGTCAAAATACAGAGAAAAGTGTGGCCCAGCAGAGTTAGATTGGAGAGCTCCACTCTCACTCCATAACAAGTGGCAACTGGTGTGCCTGTGCCACCAGCGTTGGCAATGCCAGAGAAGACCAGACGGGGAGTTTCGTTTTCCTTTCCTCAATCAACAGCAGTTTCAGATGGACCCACATCACCACCTGCTACTCACAGCAGAAGCATAGGCACAGACTGGATGGGGAGCTCCATTTCTGTTTGCCACCCAGTAGCAGCGATTTGCTCTTTCTGCTGGAGATGGTGACAGGTGAAGACTGGGAGAGGAGTACCGTCTTTCAAATACCCACCCGCTAGTGGCATAAGCAGAGACAGAGCAAGGAGCTCTCTCTTCTGTCACCTATGCAATGACAGCAGGAGGCCTGCTTCCCACCTCTACTAGTTCCACCAGAGCAACCAGCAAGCCTAGAATCTCCTGTTCAGCAGTAGAAAGTGGCCTGGACTTGGTCTCCTGATCTTCTACCTGCAGAAGATGGCAACCTATTCCTAGCCCTTTGGTAGAGGGTTACTTAGGCTCAGGGTCTTCTGACTCCCATCTCCAGTGACAGAATGCATCATAAATGGGCACTTTCAAGGAGGAAGCCAGTAGCATAAGGAGAACCAGAGAGTAGGCCCAGGGAAAGGCTACGTATCCTGTAGGACTGGCCTTCCCCAACTCCTGTCTAACAGCACTGGAGGCACAGGCAGCACATTCCATGCCTACGAGCAACACCATAGTGGCCAAGTGAGATTTCTACCAGCACTGGGCAACCCAGAGGGCAGACTGCAGGAAGTGCTCACTGCCTTGGTTACTCAGTGACTCCTATACTCAACAAAGCAACACCAGATCCAGGGAAGTGCCCTCTGCTTCCCATCCCACAGGTGCCTCCATGAAGAATCAAGCAGTAGCCTCATTGGTGCCAAATGAACAAAGCAGACCAGAATAGGAGTGAAAGGGCTCTAAAAGCCAAATCGTAGCCACATCTTCAGCATGCTAAAACTAAACAGGAAACCTGACTGCTGAAATAGAAGATTTAAATGGGATTCAGAATTTCCCATCATAAAACCCAAAATGTCCACTGTACAATAGAGAATCACTCATCCCACTAAGAACCAGGAAAACTCACCTTGAATGAGAAAAGATAATTTAAAAAATCAATACTGAGATGAACCAGATGGTGAAATTATCTAAAATATGTTAAAGCAGCCATCATAAAATGCATCATGATCAATTGCAAATTCTTTTGAAAGAAGTGCAATGTAAAAAATAGAAAACCTCACCAAACAAATATAAGTTATTTTAAAAGAATCAAATAGAAGTTATATAACTGAAAAACACAACAGCCAAAACAAAAATGTTGATAGATGGTCTCAATAGTAAAGTGAAAATGACAGAGGTTGGAATCAGCAAATTTGAGGACATATTGATAGAATCTGTTCAATTTGAAAAAGAAAAAATATAGGCTGGAAAAAATAACAAGCCTCAGGGGCTTGGAGGACAGTAACAAAAGGGTTAGCTTTAGTTTACTGAGATTAAAACAGCATTCAACAAAATAACAGATAAAAGCTTCTTAATTTGGCAAAACATATAAACTTATAAATTCACAAATCTTAGCAAACCCCCAATAGGATAATAAATGCAAATACATCTATGCAAAGACACGTTGCAACATTACAGTTACGTTTCTGAAAACCAAAGATAAAGGGAAAAAACCTTAAAGGTAACCAGACAGAAATGGCGAATTACCCATAGGGGATCATCAATTCCATTGACAGTGGATTTCTCATTTAAAACCATTTATACAAGCAGGAATTGGCGCAGCATGTTAAAGTGTTGAAATAATAGGATTGACCACTTTAAATTCTTTATTTGGCAAAAGTCTTCTTTAGGAATGAAGAAGAAATATAGCCATTATCAATCAAAGGAAAATCAAGAGAATTTGTTCCCTCCTGGACTACCCTTAAAGAATGTCTGTGGGGAGTTCTTTAGATAGCTGAAGAAGCTTTAGATAACAGAAAAGGCTTTGGAACTTCAGAAAAGAAAGAAGAACAATAGAACGGGTAAAATGATCTTAAATATAGTAGACATTGTTTTACTCATACATTTTTAAAATCATAATTAAAAGTTGAAGCCAAAAAATGACAGCAACCAACTTATGTGGTGCTCAGATTATAGAGAAGAACTATGTAAACACTTATATTTAAGAAGTGGATAATTTAAACGGACCTGGATGGAAGTAAGTTACCTATACTTTATTCAAAGTGGTGACACATCAATAATAGTAGCATGTGGTATAATATTAAACCATATTGTAATACTTAAAGTAGGCAATAAGAAAAGTACACAAAGACTTACACTCAAAATGGTGTGAATAAATTTATAAAATTCTAAAACATGGTAAAGTAATCCACAAGAAGATAAAAAGAGATAAAGAACAGGTGAACAATAGAGAGAACAATCACAAAACAAATGATAAAACGACAGAATCAAGACTAAACCAACTGATGATTACTTTAAATGTTATTGGTCAAAACACTCCAATCAAAATACAGATATTGGCATAGTGAATTAAAAAACGTGAACCAATTATGTGCTGTCTACAAGAAACTTACATCAAGCATAACATAGGTAGATTGAAACTGAAGGGATAGAAAAGATACACCATGTAAACATTAATTTTAAAAAACAGGCATGGGTACATTTTATCAGATAAAATAGACTCTCCAAAGAAAGGAATTTGGGACAAGGAGAGACATTACATAATGACATTTTTGTCAATCCACAAAGAAGACATAGTGAACCTGATTGTGTATTCACCAAATAGCAGCACTTCAAAGCATATGAAGCAAAAACTCATAAAACTTACAGAAGAAATGGGCAAATCAACAGTTAAAATTAGGGACTTCAACACTGACCTATCCATAATTGATAGGACAGCTAGATAGAAATTCAGAAAACATGTAGACAATCTAAACAACATAATCTGCCAACAGGATCTAATTGACCCATAAGAACGTTTTACCCAACAGTAGAAGAATATACATTATTTTCAAGGACTTATGAAACATTCACCAAGATCCACCATATCCTTTGCCATTAAAGAAAACTGAAAAGATTGTGCGCAGAGGCTCACGCCTATAATCCCAGCACTTTGGGAGGCTGAGGTGGGCAGATCACCTGAGGTTGGGAGTTCACGACCAGCCTGACCAACATGGAGAAACCCCATCTCTAGTAAAAATGCAAAATTAGCCTGGTGTGGTGGTGCATGCCTGTAATCCCAGCTACCCAGGAGGCTGAAGTAGGAGAATCACTTGAACCCAGGAGGTGGAGGTTGTGGTGAGCTGAGATCATGCCATTGCACTCCAGCCTGGGCAGCAAGAGCAAAACTCCATCCCAAAAGAAAAAATAAAAATAAAAAAAGAAAAGAAAAAGAAAAAAGGAAACTGAAAAAAACAGTAAATAATTAAAATTATACAGAGTATCTCTCTCTACTTCAAACTTGGCAATTTCAATTGTCCTCTATTCAAGCTCATTTTTTTTTTCTTCTGCCTGCCAGATATTATTTTGAACTCCACTAGTGAATTTTTTATTCCAGTTAATGAAATTTCCAGAATTTCTATTTGATTCCTTTACATTGTTTATCTTCATTGACACTGTCACTTTGTTCATATGTTATCTTTCTAGTTTACTTAAGCTTTTGGCTCATGCTTTATGTTAGTTCTTTAAATCTATTTAAGATAGTCGACGTAATGTCTTTTAGTAAATACAATATCTGAGCTTCCTCAAGGGTGATTTCTATCGATTTATTTACTTTTTCTCTGAATGGCCCATATTCAGGTCTTATTCTGAGCATGTGTCTAGTCCTAGGCATTCATAGTGCACTTCCTTTCCCCCCAGTATATGTTATTGCCCTTCCACTATTTCCACAAGAGACTTCTTTCTCTGTCTCCTTTGTTCTAAGTTTTTATGTTTGCCTCCTGCTCCATATACTGTCTCTTGCCATAGGTGAGCACGGATAGCATATTCTTTCAATCTTTCTACAGACATTACCACTGCCAGGGAGGCTGCTCCAGTCTAAAGGGAGGACAAAGGAAAAGACAGCTTTTATCTTCATTCCTCAGGGAACTACCAGATGGGTCAAAAGGCACAATCACCGTATACTAATAAGAAAGCCTTGGGTAACTCCCTGGCACCAGCAAGCCATATCAGAAACATGCAGGGAATCGAATAAAAATTCTGATAATTTTAATAACAAAAATGAAAAATTTACTAAAGAGTTTATATATTTGTGCAGTCACAATAAAGAATCTGTGAACTTGAAGACAGGGAAATTGCAATGATTAAATCTGAAGAACAAAAAGAAAAAAGAATAAGGAAAAGTGAACGGAACCTAAAGGAACTCTGGGACACCATCAAGTTGACCAACATGCAAAGCATAGAAATTGAAGAAGATGAGAGAGATAAACAGAGAGAAAAATAATTTCACAAAAACAATAGTCAAGACTTTCCTAATTTGATGAAAGAAATTAATCAATACATCCAAGAAGATCAATGATCAATGAATACCATGTTGAATAAACTTAAAAAGAGCCACATTAATATAAATCATAATGAAACTGTCAAAAGACAAAAGCAACAACAATCCTGAAAGCATTAGGAGAGAAGTGATTTGTCATGTACAAGGGATTTGATATTATTTGGATGTCTGTCCCCTCCTAACCTCATTTTGAATCATGATTGCCACTATTGGAGGTGTGACCTACTGGGAGGTGTTTGTGTCATGGGAGAAGATCTCTCATGAAGGGCTTGGTGCCATCCCCACAGCAATGATCTCATGTGAGATATGGTTGTTAAAGTGGTTGGAACCTCCATCCTCCTTCTTGCTACCTTTGTCACCATGTTACATGCCAACTCCCCTTTCCTTCTGCCATGAGTAAAAGCTGCCTGAGGCCCTCACCAGAAGCACATGCCTGTGCCATGCTTTTTGTATAGTCTGCAGAACCATGAATCAAAATAAACTGCTTGAAAAAAAATACCCAGCCTCAGGTATTCCTTTATAACAATATAGAGCAGACTAATACAGGATCCTCAGTGAGAGTTTAATTTATCATCAGAAACCATGGAGGCCAGAATGCAGTGGAATAAAACACTTAAAGTGCTGATATTTTTAAAAAATTAATGCAGAATGATATATATAGAGCCAAACTATTTGTTTTATTTTCTATATAATTAAAAATGAATAAATAAAAATAATTGTAAATATATGTTAGTGGATAAACAATATCTAAAGATATAATTTATGACAATAATAAAAGGGATTGGAAAAGAGCTGTAGAGGAGCAGACTTTTTTAATGCTATTGAAAGTAAGTTGGTATCCATTAAACTATATTGTTATAATTGTAGGATGTTAATTGAAATCTCCATGATAACCACTAGGAAAATACCCCAAAAAAAGTATACTCAAAAGGAAATGAGAAGAGAATGAAAATGGTACACTGCAAAAAATCAAACACAAAAAAGGCAGTAAAGGAGAATTTAAAAAAATGTATAAACTTACAGAAAATAATCAGCAAATGGCAGAAATAAGTCCTTTCTTATCAGTAATTACTTTAAATATAAACAGATTAAACTTCCAATCAAAAGACATAGATGGGCAGAGTGGATAAAGAAAACAGAACCCAACTAGTCTTCGAGACACTTGCTTTAGATTTAAGCACACTAATAGGTTGAACAAGAAAAGATGAAAAGGGATATTTTATGCAAATAGTAACTAAAAGAGAGCAGAAGTGGCTACACTTAAATTATGGGGGTCACGGGGGCAGATGCCTCATGAATGGTTTAACTCATTTTAGAAAGTGTTGTTTAATTTTTATATATTTGTGAACTTTCCAGTTTTACTTCCATTATTTATTTCTAGCTTTATTCCACTTTGGTTCAAGAGGATACTTTGGGTTGTTTCAGTCTTTTAAAGCTCATTAAGACTTGTTTTGTAGTCTAAAACATAGTCTATCTTGAAGAACGATTTATGTGCGCTTGAAAAGCATGTGTGTTTTCAAGTTGTTGGGTTGAAGGTTCTTTAGGTTTAGTTTTTATGTTCTGTCCAGAATTGGAAACTTTGGTGACAAGCGAGTTCTCACTCTATTAGTTCACATGAGATCTGACTGTTTAAAATAGTCTGGAACATCCCCCTTCTCTCTCTTGCTTCCTGTCTCACCATGTGACATGCCTGCTCCCTCTTTGCCTTCTGCCATGAGTAAAAGCTCCCTGAGGCCTTCCCAGAAGCCAAGCAGGTGCCAGAACCATGCTTTCTACACAGCCTACAGAACCATGAGCCAGTTAAACCTCATGTCCTTAATAATTAATCAGTCTCAGGTATTGCTTTACAGCAACACAAAAATGGTCTAATACAACAGAATTAAAGGTAGAAAGAGATACTTCTACAGTAATAATTGGAGGCTTTACTACATGGCTTCCAATATTGCATCAGCAAATTTGAAAACCTAGATGAATCTGATAAATTCCTAGAAATAAATAGTCAAAACTGTTTCCAGGAAAAATATAAAATCTGAACAGACCTATACAAGAGGTTGAATCACTAATCAAAAGCTTCCTAAAAAAGAAAATTTCAGGACGAGATGTCTTTATTGGTGAATTCTACCAAATATTTTAAAGAAATACACCAATCTTTCTCAAACTCTTACACAAAATGTAATAGAAAAAAACACATCTTGACTCTTTCTATGAGCCACTATAATCTTAATACCAAAGCCAGACAAAGACATCACAACAAAAGAAAACTACAGGCCAATATTTCTTATGAATACAGAATCAAAAATCCTCAAAAAAATTCTAGCCAACCAAATCCAACAGCATATTCTAACAATTATACACTATGACTAAGTTGAATTTATCCCAGAAATGGAAGGATAGTTTGATATAAGAAAGTCAATCAATGTAATATACAACATTAATAGAACAAACAACAGCAAAAAGGATCATCTCAATTGACGCAGAAAGCAACCTTTTATAATAAACCACACCCTTTCATAATAAAAACACAGAGCACTAGGAATAGAAAAATCATCTCAACATGATAAAGGTGATTTTTGAAAAACCCACGGCTAGCACTATATGTAATGGTAAAAGTCTGAAAGTTTTCCTCTTAAGAGCAGAAACAAGAAAAGGATGTCCTTTTTTTTCTTTTTTCACTGCTATTCAACATTATACTGGAAGTTCTAGTCAGAGCAATTAGTCAAGATAAAGAAATCAAAGACTTCCATATTTGATAAAAAGAAGTAAAATTATTGCTATTCACAAATGACGTGATTTATATGTAGAAAATTCCAAAGAAACCACGCATACACACAGCAACTAGAACTAAAATTAACTCAGTAAAGTTGCAGGGTACAAAATAAATAAATGAACATTAGTTGTGTTTCTGTATATCAGCAATGAACAATCTGAAAACAAAATTAAGAAAACAATTCCCTTTACAATAGCATCCAAACAAGTATAATATCTAGAAATAAATTTAACCAAAGAGGTGAAAGATTTGTACATACTGAAAACTAGAAAATATTTCTGTAGGAAATAAAAGGCGGCCTAAATAAAAGGGACTTTAATTATTGGTTTGAATGTGGTAATGTTGCTTTCAGTTACTTTGTGTTGAAAATTTAAAGCTTTGATACTACATGGTAGGTTACTGTATTACAGCTTAAGACCTTAAATGTATTGTCATTGACAGTAATTGATTTCAAAATTGTTGTTGGAAACAATCATTTATAATTTGAGGATTGCATATACATCACTTCCTTGTGGAGAAATATTTGCATACTGAAAAATTATGTCTAAATAAAACCGCCATTCAGAATTAATGATAAAAAATGTAAAGCCATCTTATGTTTGTGGATTAAAAAATTTAATATTTTCGCTGAGCACGGTGGCTCATGCCTGTCATCCCAGCACTTTGGGAAGCCAAGATGGGGTGGATCACCTGAGGTTAGGAGTTTGCAACCAGCCTGACCAACATGAGAAAACCCTATCTCTACTAAAAATACAAAGATTAGGCTGGGTGTAGTGGCACATGCCTGTAATCCCAGCGACTTGGGAGGCTGAGGCAGGAGAATCGCTTCAAGGAGAATTGCTTGAACCTGGGAGGTGGAGGCTGCAGTGAGCCAAGATTGCGCCACTGCACTATAGCCTGGGCGATAAGAGCAAAACTCCATCTCAAGAAAAAAAAAAAAGAAAATTTATTATTTTTAATATGGCAATATTTCCCACAGTGATCTATTGATTCAATGCAATGCCTATCAAAATTACAATGACTTCCTGCAGAAATAGAGAAACTGATATTCGAATTCATATGGAATTTCAAATGCTGTCATATAGTCAAAGTAGTCTTGAAAAAGGAGAACAAAGGTGGAGGACTCACACTTCCAATTTCAAACTTCCTAGAAAGCTACAATAATCAAATCAGTGTAATATGTTATAAGGATAGACATAGACTAATGGAACAGAATTAAGAATCTAGAAATAAACCCATATCTCTATGGCTAATTGATTTTCTACAAAGGTCCCAAGATGATTAAATGGTGGAAAGAATCATTTCTTTAATAAACGGTGCTAAAAAAACTGGATATTCACGTGTCCCAAAAAGTGAATTTGAACCCCTACCTCACACTGTATATAAAAATTATTTAACAATGGAACAATTACCTAAATAGGAGAGCAAACCTCACAAAACGCTTAGAAGAAAAGATAGGGGTCAATCTTCACAACCACGGATTTGGCAATATAATTTTAGACATGACACCAAAATCACAAGCAACAAAAGAAAAAAAATAGATAAATTGACTTCAAAAAAAATTGTAAAAATTTCACCTAAGGACATTATTTTAAAAGTGACTAGACAGTCCATAGAATGGGTGCAAATATTTGTTCATCATATATCTAATAAGGATCTAATACTCAGAATATACAAAGAACTCTTACTACTCAACAACAAGAAGACAACAACGCTGTTAAAAAATGGGCAAAAGACTTAACAGTTATTCCTCCAAAAAAAGAGATACAAATGGCCAGCAAGTTCATGAAAATATACTTGACATAGTTACTAACTAGCAAATGCTAACCAAAACCACAATGAGGTAGCACTTTACACTCAGGAGGATGGCTATAGAAAGAAGAACGGTAAATAGTAAGTGTTGCCAAGAATGTAAAGGAATTATAACTCTTTCACATTACTGGTGGGATTGTAAAATGGTTAAACCACTGTAGAAAACAGTCAGCAATTCCTCAAAAAGTTAAACATGGATTATCATGTGATCTAGTTATTCCACTCCAAGGTATGTGCTCAAAAGAACTGAAACTGGTTCTTAAATAAATACATGTACCTGTATGTTAATTCTAGAACTATTTACAATAGGCCAAAAGTGAATGCTGCCCAACTGCCCATCAACAGATGAATGGATAAACTTATTAGTATATCCATGTAATGGAATACTATCAAGTCACAAAAATGAATGAAGTACTGACACATCCTACCATGTGGGTGAATCTCAAAAATATTGTGCAAGTAAGAAGTCAGACATAAAATACCACATATTGTATATCTTTTATATGACATGATTAAATTATGTAAATCCCAAAACACAGAACACAGATAGGTGGTTACCAAGGGATGGGGATGGAACTGTTAATGGGGAAGAGATTTCCTTGTGGGATGATAGAAATGTTTTGGAACAACACATAGGTGGTTGTTGCACAATATTGACCCCAAATTATTCCCTTAAAATTGTTAATTTTATGTTATATGAATTTCACTTCAATGAAGGAAAAAATAATGTAGAAAAAAACGCAATCTAATTAGAAAAGGGTAAAAAATGTGAATGAATATTTTAACAAGAAAATATAAATGTCAAACTAACACATGAAAAGGTGTTCAACATGATTAGCCATTAGGAAAATGCAAATTAAAACCAAAATGATATATTACTACATGCCTATCAGAATGGCTGAAACAAAAAACACAATTTAAAAAAATCCTTATGAAGATGAGAAGAAAGTATATCACCCACACATTCCTGGTGGGAATGCAAAATGGTACAACCACTCCGAAAAAAACTTGTCAGTATCTCACAAAACTAAACACACACTCACCGTACTACTCAGCAATTGCACTTGTGGGCATTTGTTCTAGAGAAATGAAAACTGTTGTCCACACAAAAACCTGTACACAATTGTTCATAGCAGCTTTACTCATAATAGAAAACACTGGAAATATCCTAAATGTCTTTCAATGGGGAGGTGCCTGAACAAGCCATGATCCGTACATACCATGGAATACTCATCAGCAATAAAATGGACACAACTACTGATACACCTTCCAACACCTTAGATGGATCCCAGGAGAGCTATTCTGAAAGACAAAGCCAAGCTCAAATGGTTACATACTCCATGATTTTCTTTATATAACGTTCTTGAAAAATTTATAGAAATAGAAAATATCAAAATAGCTTATTGGTTGCCAAGAGTTAGGGGTAGGGGTGGGGAGAGAGGAAAGACGAATGTGGCTCTAAAGTGGTAACCAGCACATCTTTTTAAACAACCTGTGAATCTATTATTTCAAAATAAAATCTTTTTTGGAACGTTGTATTAATAGTTCTGTGTCTTAATGGAAGCATCTGTGAATTATGATATATTTTATGCTTACACACACACATACATACATGTGCACTGACAAGTTCTGTCCACTGGAAAGGCCTCTTAACAGTGATCACACCAAGAGCAAGGAGCACCCTAGCACCCAGGCTGAAGCCTCACCATCAGGAAAGGAAACTGGACAGGAAAGGAAACTGGACCTAGACGATAAGCAAATCCTGGTTTGGGGCAGGAAGAGCCCAGAACACAATTCAGCTCTCAAAGACTACTTGGGTTGTGTCAAAAGAATTCAAAAATTAACTTGAAGAAGCTCTGAATGGCCAAAGAAGAAACAATTTGAGGTTCAATAAGAACAATAACTGCAATGGATTGAAACATATCAAATAGGTCAAAAATCCACAATGTCTCTCAGCATCCGTATCTTGGCTTTTAAATACCGTTCTCCAGTAAAATAAGTCAGAGCTTCTTTCACAAAATGGCATGCCCTAGAGCTGGGGCCAGTTAAATGCAAGATGAGACTGGAGTATTTTTATAGTGCCACAAAGTAGGAATGAGCTCAAATACCAAAAGGATGCAGGCATGTCAACAAGGCACAGGAGCCGACCTGAAAGAATATCCAGGGGCCCAATCTGAAACAATGTGAGCAACAAAGCAAATAACAGAGTATTGAATTATCACCCAAAATACAAAATAAATATCCTGGGACCCACAAGGATGTAGGTAAATGATTGAATAAATAAATACATGGAGAAAAGAAACCAATCTTCTTTACAGATGAATTCTAAATAATCCATGCAGCTGGTCCTCTTCCAAAAGAAGCAGCTTAATCTCCCCTACTATACTCTAGAGTGTGAGCTGGATTTAGCTTCCAATGAATGGAATATTGAGGGAGAGGTAACTTTACAGTGGAGACATCAGGAAAACATGGCCAAGTGATCAAGGTTAACATCACTGGTTAACAGCATATACCCTTCAAGATGATATGACAAGAAGAGCACTTTGCCTATGCAATATTTTTTCCAAAATCCCACAAGTCAATGTAATAATAAGAAAAACATCAGACAAACCCATATTGAAGGGCTATCCTGCAAAATACCTGACTAGTACTTCTTAAAACTGCCAAGATCATGAAAAACAAGGAAAGACTGAGAAATCATCACAGCCCAGAGAATAAGGACATAGGACAACTTTATTAATTTCCTAGAGCTGCCATAAAAAAGTACCAGAAACCGGGTGACTTAAATAACAAAAGTTTATTTCCTCACAGTTCTGAAGGCTGGAAGCCCAAAGTCAAGATGTCAGCAGGGTTGGTTTCTTCTGAGGACTCTCTCCTTGGCTTGTAAACAGCCACCTTCTCCCTGTGTCTTCAGAGGGTTTTCCCTCTGTGTGTGTCTGTGTCCTAATCTCCTCCTTTTATAAATATGCCAATCATATTGAATTAGGACCTACCCTAATGGCCTCATTTTAACCTAATCACCTTTTTAAAGATCCTATCTCCAAATACATTCTGAGGCACTGCATATTAGGACTTTGACATGAATTTTAGGGGGACCTCATTCAGCCCATAACAACTACTAAAAGTCACATGGTGGTAGTATGCTGGATTAGATTCAGGAACAGAAAAAGATCATTAGTGGGAAGAATAATGAAATCTGAACAAAGTCTGGAGTTCAAGCAATAGTCCTGTACTAATGTTGGTTTCCTGCACTAGTTTTGACAAATGGACCATGGTTATGTAAGATATTGAACACAGGAGAAGACATGTGTACTCTCTGAAACTCTTGTACTATCTTGGCAACTTTTCTATAAATCAAAATTATTCCAAAATGGAAGTTTATTTAAGAATTTTGCAAACTCTGTTTTTATGCATAAATTTATGTTACTCCCCAGATAAACACTGGTATGTGGGGACTTTGAAAACTTTGCTGGCTCAAAACAAGTTGATAACTACAGGAGAGGCTGGGGAAAGGATGGCAAGAATTTTGTGTGAGGCTTCCCAAAGTGAGTCATGGATCCATACTGGTGTGGAAAAAGAGCACATTCTAAAATCTCACAGTCCTTTACTTTTGCTCATCAGCCCTCAAAAGGACTGTGAGTGTTGCACTAAATAAAGATTGACCTGACCAACATGGAGAAACCCCATCTCTACTAACAATACAAAATCAGCTGTGCGTTGTGGTGCATGCCTGTAATCCCAGCTACTCGGGAGGCTGAGGCAGGGGAATTGCTTGAACCCGGGAGGTGGAGGCTGCAGTGAGCTAAGATTGCGCCATTGCACTCCAGCCTGGGAAACAAGAGTGAAACTCCGTCTCAAAAAAAAAAAAAAAAATTGTTGAGGTGAAAATACTATACTTTCTACTGTCTTCCTTCTTCTTCAACTGCATTTCTTCCTTTAAAAAGAAAAAATAGCACAGTGCTTACCAACAGGGTGTAGAATCAGACTGACTGTACTCAAGCCTTAGCCATGGGAGCCTAGGCAAGTTGTTTAGTCTCTCAAAGTCTCAGTTTGCTCATTCTTAAAATGAGAATGGCATCACTAATTTTAAAGGTTTGTTGATGGAATTAAATAAGGGAATTTATGCAAAGTATTGTGCTTAAGTTGGCATTGAACTTAAAATAACTTATTATTTCAAAATAATTATTTTAAATGTTTGATGGTTTCCTTTGATTCAGACATTTGTAATTGATCTTCTTCATACATTTACTAGTACCAACAAGTGCTATGACAGTTGCTTGGAACTTAATTTTTACCAGGTCTCTTTTCATACACAGTATCTTATTTATGCTACAACAACCAACCACAAAGGATAGACCTTATCAGTCCCAAAACACAAAAGAGGGAACAGAGACTCAGAGATTAGGCAACTTGTCCAAGGTTGCAGACTTGGTGTGCCTGAGACAGGCTCTCTGTTTGCCCACTCTTCCTCTTCCTGGGCACATATTCTCCAGCTGTCCTTGCAGATAATTTGGGGCTATATAACTGGACTCTGGACATTGAGATGTGGGTAGAAGTGATGTGCACTACCTCCCAGGCTGGCTGTAAAACCCACTGCATAATCCTACAACCTACCTTTTTCCTTTCTGTGCCATTTCTGGAGGCCATGAGTTGAAGATGACAGCACCATTAGAAGGAATGTTCCTCATCTCTGAGCCATCTTTTGAAGATAAGCTGCTTAGGAGAGCTGCCTGACCCAAATCTAGCTGTAACATAAACAAAACACAAGTGTTTATATGTATTTGTTTGGATTTCAAGGCTGGGCCTCCCAACTCTGTCATCTCCTCCACAGGTTCCCTCCCAGTGGACAAGTTCACTGGCTCCTCCAGGGAAATACTCTCTCTTCCACTCATTTGCTCATGCCTCCCACTTTGTGTGGTCTGCTCTTTCTTGACAGAGAAGACCCAACCAGTCGAATGTCTGCTTGCCAAAACCCTGCTTATCTTTGAGTAGGGTCTTATCTATGCTCATATGTTTTCATATTTTTCAAGTATTAATACACATTGCCATTTAATTTTAACACCCACATGACAAATATTTATAATAGAAGTATCCATGCTGAGAGGGAAAATTAAAATATAAGAAAATGAAAATAGTATCTTTTCCGTTTCAGTTATACCCTTTCTCAATAACTCCAATGAGCCATGCTCCTGACATTCATGCCCTTATGAAGTTCTCATCCACATTGTCCCCTCATTGGACGTGAGAATGCTTTGACCAACATAATACAACAGAAGTGAGGTTGTGCCAATTCTAGGGATGGCAATTATTTGTCTGATAGCTTCTGCTTCCTCGCCCTTGGAACACTCCTTTTGGGGACTCAGCCACCAGGCTCTGAGGCAGCCCAGGCAGCCACAAGGAGAACAGAGGGCCCCAGCAGAGAGTTCTTGATGAGCTCAGATGACTTCCGCTATCCTAGGCCCCAGCTACTTGGAACAAAAGAGCCACCAGATCCACCCACAGAATGGCAAGAGATCATCAAATGGTATTTTAAGCTACTAAGCTGATTTGCTACCTAGCAATAGATAATGGAAACACTCTACTACAAGGTGCTCCTGTCAAGCTCCAGTGCTTACAGCTGGCACTAATGTCTTTTTCTGTGCCGTTGCACATGACTGTAATCACTGGTGCATTTATCATTGCTGCCATGTTATAGTTATTTCTTATTTACCTTACCTCTGTCACAAAACATGAACTGCCAAAAGCAGGACTTCTAGGTAGCAGATGCATTATAAATATGTGTAAGAATTCAGGCTTCCAAGCCAGGTTGCCTGGGTCGAATTTGGGTTTTACTGTTTACTAGCTATACAGTCTTGTCATTTAACTTCTCTATATTTCTGTTTCCTGATCTGTAAAATGGGTCATTTCAAGAATGAAACGAGTTACTATTTGTAAAGCACTTAGATCAGTGACTAATACATAAGAAACACTCAGTAAATATGAGTGTTTTCATTTCCCTATCATTCAGCTCAGTGTCTAAGACAGTATAAGGACCCAGTGGGTTCTGAATGCAGAAATAGATGATGGCTGTGAAGGTGGGTGCAGTGGACTCAGGATGCCTTTGGCGCTCCTCCTATTGTGAGGGGCTCTTTGTTACCTCCACTGAATCCAGGCTGGCATGTGACCGCTATGTCGAATGGGGGATGGTATAAGTGACAGAGTTACCAGTTCTGGGAGACCGAAGCCACTGCATTACATGTCCAACTACACTGTTGGAGAGGGAGGCAAACCCGGGCAGATCCACCCTTTCATCTGCCTCCTCCAAGGTACCAGGTATGTGAGGAAAGGCATCTGGAACGCCTGAGACTATCCAGCCACCAGCTGAAGACCAAGTGAACCTAGTCTACATGGTGTAAAGTAGACTTGCCATCTAAGCTCTGAGCAAATTCCTGACATGCAACATCACAAGATGTAATAAAGTGGTTGTTATCTCAAGTGGAAGTTTGTTACAGAACAGCAGCTCTCTCGGACCCATTGTTTCCTTCCTCAGTGCCCCCAGGAGCCTGCTGTGGGGATCCACAGCGCCTGGACCAGTGCAGAGGAGGTGTGGCTGTGCTTGTGTCTTCCTCTAGAGGGCGCCAGCTGGGACTGATGATGATTATGTCCATCATCTGCAGCTCAGGGCCTGCTGATGAGAAGTCATACCTCAAATGGCACTGGAGCCTATGAGCCGTCCATCCATAAGCTGCTACAGAAAAAAAAAAAAAAAAAGACCCTATGCAAACAAACCTAGAGGGCACTCTGCCCACAGCCATGATGCCCTACAGGACCTTCTGCCAGTGGTCCTCAGGGCAGCCTGTGTTTGCTGTCCGGCCTACCCTCTCTGGCTTCCTCAGAGCTGGTCACCCCAGGAACCATGTTGCCTATGCTGTGGACTTTGAAGGAGTGGCTGCCAGAGGCCACCTGCATTCTCACTCAGTCATTCCGCTGCCTGAAGGACTCACTTGGTCACTCCGCTGCCTTGGGAAGGGAGTGTGAAGGGGATGGGGACACGGGGTAACAGGGGAACAGGGAGCCCAGAGCACTTAAGAACAGATGGGGACAGGGCAGACAAAATCAATCACGGTACCCAGTGAGCTGCCGCTGATGGCTGATTCTCCAGCTTCACTTAAACAGACTTTCAAATCTTACTTTATGGGATTCTGTGGTCTGCAATACTCCATAAATCTCCAGGAACCTTTCAGAGCCCTGCTCTGTGTTTTATTCACACGTCCTGACAGTTCCTGCTCAAGTGAGGAGCTGGGTTCAGATGGTGGCCTCAGCCTGGCTGGTCCCCTGTGAGTTGAGACATAAATCCATCAGTAGCCGGGCAGGACTGTGTCCCTTCCCCGAGCTCTGAGATTTGTGCACAGGATTAAGGCCTAATATGATCAAAAGTCTGGGAATGTTTAACGACACCAACACTTTCCAAAAGCATGAGATTTCCCCCTTGCATCTTTAAGATAAACATTGGTTGCAATGAAAATGGTAAAGAAATGGACATTTTCTTGGCTCTTGTTCAAAGTCTGGTATTCATAGGAGCAGGCCTAGGACAAAAGGTCTAGCTGGAGACGTTGTTAGACGAAGCAAGTTCTTGGAGTTGGCATCAAGCTGAGGCCCAGGGTGCAGGTGGGGTAGGTAGAGACGGCTTTGGGAGAGGTGAACATAGACTGAGCCCCTACCATGTGCTGCCACCCTCCTGGGGGACACGTGCCTACCCACGGGCTCATTGTACCCTGCCAGCTGCATCCTTCCGAAATCTCTGAGCCAGAGAACGTCTGTTTTCTGTCATGTGCACGTGGTCAAAAGGTGAGCAGTTGCCCCCACCCCCATCTGTGTGTGCTGGATTTCGGAAGACAGGCTCTGTGGATCAGAGAAAGCTGCAAACAGACAGGCTGGAGCTGTTAGGTGCCTTCAGACCCCCAGACATCTGTGTGGAAGCTTTCCTGTGACTCATGGGACTTTTATTTCCTTCTTCCTTCTCCTGATGACCCAGAAAGACTACAGTGAGTCCCTGGTGAGCTTTAAATAAAACCTGCGCTGACCCCTCACCTTCTTTTTGTGTTTCCTCCCAACCTCCGCCCTGGGCTGGAAATCCTAAACATGGCAATACAAGGGCTCATCTGCTCCCATGTGGAATGACCGATGCTTCTTTTCATGTGATCTTTAAATAACATGGAATGTGTTTAGAGATTCAGACTTTATTTTTAGTGAAACGAGTCTGTTTCTAAAGGTAGCATGTCAGATGCTGTAGCAGTTCATGTGAAGATGTGTTGAAACTTCAAATCACTTGAATAGGCAACTTAATATTCTAAGTGCAGATTGGCCCTGCTCTCGTCCCTCACATACTCACACGTACTATCTATTTCCTTATTTCCTAGAAGCCAGGTTCTTCCAGCGAGGCCACATCGTGACTTCACCCATGAAGACATCAAATTCATGGCTGCCCTCACCTTGGTCCTGTCAATGTCTGGTCTTTCCTCTCAGTTACAGCTCGAGGCTGGGGTTCCAGTTCCCAACTGTGTGGCCTGGAGCATCTTGTATAACTTCTCTGTTCCTCAGTTTCCCCATTTGTAAAATGAGTCCAATAACACCTGTCTTCAAGATTCACTGAGATGGTGAAATGAGAACATGCTCTATACAGGGCCAATAGCACTTGCCACAGGGGATGCATGTGAGTGATGCCAGCTATTACTGACCAAGGTGGAATATGCCAGATACACACGTCATCCTCTGGAGTCATAGTCCTGGACCCAGATGATCATCCAGTGTTACCTCCATCCCGCAGGAACATGGTTTCCCAAACTGGGTTCCATGGAATACCACTGAGCCCGGACATGCTCCCCCTTCATCATGCTATGTGACCAGTGGACACGCATGCCTGAGCAGGTGTTGTGTCATCAGTGTGCAAAGGCAGTGCATTTCATCCCCTTCCTGAGAAAGTCTACAGTAAACATCACTGCTGAACTGGTTTAAACTAATATCTCTAAACTTTAATGTCCTATAGAACATGTTCTGTGAAACAACTAGTATGATCATAGAGAACATTAGTTGTATTAAAAGCAGAGATTGAGAAACATCACTTCATGGCCTTTGCTTCATGTGCCTAGGCAGCTTACCCTCCAATACTTGCAGTGCCGGGGACCCACCCCTTTCCAAGCTGACGATGCCACCCACAGGCAGTGATGTCCTTGGAATGCTCTTCGTGTTCAGTAGCCTCTCTGTGGCCTCCACTCAGTGATCCTAATTCCACACAATCAGTCGTCTCTCTCTCTACCACATTCATGTAGCTACCAGGATCCCACATTCCCTAGCCAAGTTAAAACAAAATTATATAAGTAAACTCCCACCACTGCTTTCATGGATCTCTAGTTTTGGGGGTTGGTTTGTTGGTTGGTTGGTTCCATTTGTCAGTTTGTCACTCAGAACTCATTTGATATGATTTTGGGTCCCTTGACCCATCCCAGCCACTCTCTTAGATAACATTCCAGTGGATCTGTATCTTCCTCGAGTTCATGATTTGAGCTATTGCCTCCTCTGTCCTGAATCCCATCACTTTGTTAATGCAATTTTGAGGTGATGGGTGCAGTTGTAACAGCAGTGTCACAGCTGTTATATATCAAACTGAGCTCTCTACAACCATCTAATACTCCAAGTCATAGGGACCGACCAAGCCGAATTTCCCCCGTTCTATTCTTCCATGAATGAGCACAGTGAAAATCCATGGCCTTAGGGAAAAATCACTGTTAAGTTCCACCTTGCTCTCCTAGGTAGGGTGTAACTGACTAGTCAAAAAAGGAAAAAAAAGGTACAGAAAAGAATTTCATAAATATGCTCTCACTTGTGTAAAAAAATTAATTTTTAAATTAAATAAATTATATGGATTTATATAGTTGTATTTGCATATGCATAAAAATAGAAGGATACACAAGAAACTGATAGTAGTTTTCTCTTATCCATGAGGGATATGTTTCAAGAGCAAATCCTGTATATAATTATGTTTTCTTTCTATATCTATACAGAGCTAAGGTAAAATTTCATTTATCTTAGAATGAAATTTACTAACTTACTTACTTAGACTAGTAAATAATCTCTAAATCTCAGTAAGAGATTAACAATCAATAATAACTTATAATAAAATAGTGTAACAATGTAATGTAATAAAGGTTATGTGAATGTGTTTTCTCTCTCTCTTTCTCTCTTTATCTAATTGTACTGTACCTGCCCTTTTTCTTGTGCTGATGTGCAATGTAGAGGAAGTTGGGGTACATGATGTAGGCATTAAGATGCAGCATTAGCCTGGCATTGACCTTCTGACAAGTTATCGGAAGGAGAATTATCTGCCTCAGATGATCCTGGATCTTTGCACCGTGAGCATGTTTGTGGCTGGGTGCCAGGAGAAGACAATGTCAGGGACCACCATCAGGGAGCATCTACAGTGTGGAGATGCTGGATAAAAGGATGATTCAGGTCCCAAGTGGGACAGAGCAGGACAGTGAGAAATTTCATCACACTACTCAGAACAGTGTGCAATTTAGAACTTATGAATTGCTTATTTCTGGAATGTTCCATTTAATATGTTTGGCCTCAGTTGACCCCGATAACTGAAACTGTGGAAAGTGAAACTGCGGATAAGGGAGGACTACTGTAATTGCTGCCTCAGGCAAGTAAGATGAGGGAATCTGGGATTAGATGATATCATATCACTTTAATACTGTTGGAATATGGCTATGTGCACAGATTTCTTTTTTGGTAAAAAGGGAACTAGGAAAAAAATATTCCGTTTGTTAGAGTCACCCCATCAGTCCTGCCTATCAACTTTGCTTCCTTCCCATGCACAGTTGATGAGCCTGTCTTCTCAACCTTCCTGCAACCCTTTTTCTTTTACAGCACATGTTCAGCGAAGGCCTCTGGAGCATGCACTGCAGAACAGTGATTGTGATTCCTCCATGCCCACCCTTGCTAGGGCTGTAGCCTAACCTCATGAACTCTAGTCCACTGAGCAGATAACTTGATTTTCTAATTTGCATTTCGCTCATGATCCTTTCAGTTCAGGAAATCTTAAAGAATGACTCTAGCTAGGCACCATTTGGGTACAAAATGTCCCCTTACTTGCCAAAACATAAAGGTAAAATCTGTGTTTGGAAAGAAGAAGCATTCGTGGAGAGATCCCAGCAGCATGGTGTAACTCAGGGGTAACAGATGGGTATACCAGATAGCTGACAAGCCCTAGGCGGAGTGAGCATACCACTCAGTGCTCATCTAGTGGCAGAGCGCCACTTTCCCATCCAATCTTCCCTCCACCCTTCCAATCTCCTACACTGCCCCAAATTCTCTATTAATCTTCCTATTCTCAGCAAGTGGCATTGAGCCCAGTGGCCACAGGTTTATGAGTGCTGAGGGAATTAGTGAGTGTTCTCTAACATAGATCATTCCATATTCTTTCTGCCTTGGAGATGGTCCACAATTGGCTCCCAAATCCAGCCCCATTAGGCTCGTCCATTCCACAGCTTCAATGTAATAATCTCCAAGGAACTCCCCTGAGATGGGTTTGCTGTGCATTCACTCCTAATTACCCTCAGCATTACAGGACACATTATACGGGGTAACATAAAGTCTTGCACTGGAAACACTCATCACATAGACAAAATTTATACCAAAATATTGCTCCAACACTAGTGTTATTTGAAAGTAGGAGACTTGGTAGAATTTAGTGAGAGTGAGGCTATATATAACTTGTTTGGATGGAGTTAACCTCTGAGTGGACTTCCTTGGGGACCTGTTGCATTTATCACACACCAAAGCTATTAATGCCATGGCAGATTGTTATAATATAGCACACACATGCTGTCATCATCTTGCAATAACACAAAACCAAGATGTTAACTTGGACTAGTGTGGAACCTTCATTTTGACAGTTCCAGCTCAGTGCCCACTGAATTTGTGGTGCAAATCCACATATTATTTCTAGATTTGATTCACATTTGCAACTACATAAGGCCAAATATCCATGAGAAAACTGAAAAGCTCCATTAACAATCTCGCTTTATCTAAATATCCAGATGTTTGACTTTGTCTAGCAAAAGCAAGTCGAATTTTTACTACTTTTTTCTCAGTATCTAACCTCTTTTTGGAAGCCTATAGATCTATGTAAGACCTCTGGCCATTCAAAGCTCAGACTTGAAGTTTCAACTTGAAAATAACCAACAGACAACTCCAAGGCTTGTGCAGCTACACCTTTCTTTTCTCGGCCTCTTAGAGCAGTTTTCGTGAACCTAGAGATGAGCTGGACATGGCTATCTGGAGGAGCGGAGCTAAGCAACCTCAGGGATGTGAGATTCAGGTTCATTGTGAGATCTCAGGAACACATGTGGGCTATTCCTAAAGGCTATGTGACAAAGCCTTGTTCTCAGATGATTTTAACCCTGTGCCCTACAAAGAGAAGGTCATGCAGGAAAACTCCAGGCTGGCACAGCTGGCCAGTTGGTCAGATTCTCTTCCTCTAACACCACATGATGATGAGGAAGTGCTGCCTCCAAATTCTATTTCTATGATGCAACCTCCCTACGCAGGAGACCAACCATTTCTCCAAGGTGAGCCTTCACTCCACACCCATCTGTCTCCTACCACTTCCCTGCATCATGCTCTTGTCTCATTGTTGCCTACACCTCCTTACCTAGAATCCTTTCTTCACTATGGACCTTACTTGCTCCATCTGTAAAATAGGGAAGCATTTTCATAGGTTTTCTAAAAACTCAAAGTGACTGCTTGATATGGTTTGGCTATGTCACCACCCAAATCTCATCTTGGATTGCAGCTCCCATAATGCCCACATGTTATGGGAGGGACCCGGTGGGTGATAATTGAATCGTGGGGGCAGTTTCCCCCATACCGTTCTCGCCGTGGTGAATAAGTCTCGTGAGATCTGATGGTTTTGTAAGGCATTTCCCCTTTTGCTTGGTTCTCATTCTCTCTCTTGCCTGCTGGAATTTAAGACATGCCTTTCACCTTCCACCATGATTGTGAGGCCTCCCCAGTCATGTGGAACTGTGAATCCCGTTAAATATCTTTTTCTTTAAAATTACCCGGTCTTGGGTATGTTTTCATTAGCAGTGTGAAAACAAACTAATACACTGTTTATGTAAGAGGCTCAGCCTTGCACATGGTTAAGTCCTACATAAATACCCAATGGTACTCTTTATGGGTTAACCCAAATCAAAATCTTAGAAGTCAGGCTGAGTCTCTAGCTGGGTAACCTTGAGCAAATTAGAAGCCTACCACATAGGATGGTTAAGTGAGTTAGTCATGTAAGCGCCTTAGACAACGTCTAGCACCTAGGAAACACTTGCTAAATGTTAGTCACTCGGATTATTATCCAATAAAGTCCTCTCCAAGGAAATCTTCCTCTGTCTCCTTTGCCATGGATCCCTCATGAGCAATGTTAGTCTGGCAGGCTCACGACTCCTTCTGGGATGACATCATTTGGCACCTAGCTGTATCTTGTTTTCTGGATGGTTTTTTTTTTTTTTTCACTTTGAGGAAAACCCATCCCTTACCTTTCCAGTAGGTGCCCAGATATATTTGAGAACCTGATTGACAGCTGATGGACTGTTGCTGTATGCTGCCCATTCTTGGTGACCAGCATGGGGGCCATGGGGATTTCCTATAGGTGCTGAGGGAAGGCAGATCCAGGCAGCTGCAGTGCAGAGTGAAAGGCTGGGCATGGGGAAGGCTTAGCATGTGGTGCCAGGACCCCCACTCACTGGGGCTGTGCCCAGGCAAACCTCATTTCCACAGCAGTGTGGCATCTGTGCAGTGACTATGGCAAGGAACCCTCCTCCCTGCCCCACCAGGATCGATGGGTGAGAAGATGTCCTCAAAAGTGCCGCTAAACTGTGAGCCTTCTCAATCTCTGATTCTTTGGGCTTTTTTCCCATTTTTTGAGTTACAAGTGATTTACTGGTTGATATAGACATCATTTTCTTAGTTGCCAGGGAAACAGTCTCATTTACTTTTAATTTGTTATTCTTTTTTCTGATTTATTTTTTAATTGCCATAAAATTGTACATATTCATTGTGTACAACATAGCATTTTAAAATATGTATGCATTGTGGAACGGCTGAATTGAATGAATTAACATAAGCTTTACTTATTGTGGTGATAACACCAGTCACTTAGGAATTTTCAAGAATACAATACATTATTAACTATAGTCACAGTGTTGCACAACAGATGTCTTGAACTTATTTATTCTTCCTGTCGAACTGAAATCATTCTTCCCTACCCCAGCCCCTGGTGGCCACCATTCTACTCTCTACTTCTTTGAGTTTTTACTCACGTTTAAAATTAAATTACAATTACATATTCATATTCCATAAGTCCATCCTGGCCATGCCCACCAGGACACTGTGAACTAAGGCCTGCAGCAAAGTGGAAGAAACAGCTAGCTTAGAAGAAGCAGAGCCATCCACAGGCGCAGAAAGTGCCAGTAAAGAGGCTGAGGCTATTCTGTGTTTTGACATGACAAATCCTTCCAACTCTGAGCTAAGAGGAGAAAGGGGGACCGCCGCGCTGGCCTGCTGAGACCCCTTCACATGCACCTCTCCTTGCCTAGGGAGTCCTGGCTATCTCCATCCTCAAGGAACCTGCTTCAACCACATGCTGAGATTCCTGTACAGACACCAGAACACCCATCACTTTCTAATCACTGGTTTTCTCCTGCCTAATCCCATGCCTGCTGTCTTTACCATGATGAATATTAAAGAGACAAAGAATTAAATGCTAAAACTCTTGGAGCTCTTATCTTGTGGAGCCTCAGCCCAGCAAAAACGCCAATGGGCAGCTAGGAAACTAGTCCCTGGGGGTGGTCATGTGGACTTCTCTCAGCCTGATCATGCCCAGGGCCCCCATCATCCCCAAGATCCCGGAGGGCAGCTGAGGCAGGGGAGACCAGCCCCCACCATGCACCCTTCCCCACCAGGTCACCCAGAGCCCAGCCCCCACTATGCACCCCTCCCCACCAGGTCACCCAGACCTTCCTCTCTCCCCACTAATTCCTGCTTCCTTCAGTCCTTAAATCCCACCCAGGGCAGCATTTTTCTCTCACTCACAGCACTACAACCCAGGCAGCTCACACCACCTCCTCTGTAACTGGGACCACAGCCTTGGATTTGGTGTCTGAGCTCCCAGGCCCCTTAGGGGCTGCCACCAGGATCTCCATCCTGTGACCACTTTTCACAGAGGCAGAGGTGCCTGGACTCCTCCCTAATCGAGGCAGAACCCCTGACAAGGCCAGAGAGCCCTAGGCTCTCTCTGTGTGGCGCCGTCTCTATCCACCCCAGAGGCAGCCTGAGTGCCCACTGCACAGGTCACTGCTGCTGTGTACCCAGCTGTGGGCCTCCTCCCTTCATCCGCACATCACCCCTCCATCCTCTGAAGCCTGCCCCATGCCACCTTCTCCAGAAAGCCTTCCATCTCCCCAGCTTGTATGCTCCCTCTATTAGCCTCTCAGGGCTCAGTTTGTGGATCATCAGATCCCTTTCTCAACTGTGCAGTAATTATTTCTGACCCTCTCTTATCTCCTCAGAGATACAGCACACTTTTTGAAGTCAAGGACTGAAGCTTTCTATCCTGACCCCTCACCTCATCCCTTCAGTGAGAGGTAACCCTGCATCAGCTGCCTTCACTTCAGCAGACACAGGCTCATCTCTCGTTAAAGGGATGTTTCAAAAGGGATGTGGTGGAAGATGAGACGTCAACTGTCTCACCAGGCTTTGAATACTGAGGATGGTACTTACAGGAAACAAAACAAAACAAAACAAAACAAAAAACCTTGTTTCCACAGGATGCCACTTCTCACCAGGTAGCTAACTTGTCTAGGATGTCCTGCCCACGTCCTGGCTAATGCAAGAGCCCCCAGCTCCACAATGTCGTGAGATCTTGAGCTTCCACTTGGTCCCAGCCACCAGCAGGGAGTGGTAGGCATCTCATCCAGCCATGGTTTCCCATGTGTCTGGGCCAAAATGTCCCTATTCTTGGTTACATGAGCCCAGAGCTAGTGACAGTTACCCGATGCTGTGTAATAGAGAACTTGGCTGCAGACAAACACTTCCTTTGGCCTCCTGTGGCCTCCAGGGCCGGCCCTGCCTTCCTCCCCACCAGATGACACTTTCTGCTGCCCCTTGCTTACACTCAGATCAGACAGAGAAGTCTCCAGCCTGGTTTCTCTGGTCCTGGCTGGTCAGCACTAACCTCACAGCAAGTTCACGTCATGGGAAATGACCCTTCTGGAGGAGAGAAAGTAAACAGTCAGAGAGGAAGCGAGAGAGCAGGTCCAAGGGATAGGCCCAGGAGAGGCTGGAGGAGGTGCAGGCACAGGCAGCCAGGAGCACTGCCTGGGCATGCATGGGGAGAGGGACAGAGTCCCACAGAGTCCTTGAAGAAAACGTCAGGAAATCACAGACCGCACATCCTCTCCTTCCTCAATCCCCTGTCCCTGTTGTTCTCTGGGAAGAACACTGAGCTTTTGTCTTTCAATTTCCTCTGATTCTCCTCATTGCCTCCTTGACTTCTTCTTGACAGTGGCTCCTGTCTCGCTTTCTCCGGCCTGCCCCGAGTTTACCTTCACTGTATCAGGACTCCTTGTCAGGCACAACATCCATCATGCTCCTCTGCGGCTGTCAGGTCCCAGATCCCTCGCCCATTGGACTCTGAGCTCATTGCAGTTGTTCATCTCTGCATCCCCAATGTCCAGCTCTGCCTGGCTCAAGTTAGCCTTTGCAGAAGGCTCACAAGCGAGCAGAATGCATCTCTCCAGCTCCCTTCCCCACTTCCCTGATGCCCTAGCCCATGCCCATGTCACCTCCTGCCCATGGGACTCCCTTGGTCTTTAATCTCCCCGAACTCTTCTCCCTGCCTTCACCTCAGCTAATGTAACCTTACCCCTCTCCCAAGGGAGGTTTCAAAAGAAGCAGCATTCAAATCCCAGGTCTACCATTTGCCAGCTTGGTGGCATTTATAGTATTTCAAGTTTCTTGGCTCAAGTGTCCCATCTCTCTAATAGATGCTATGTGAAGATTATGAAAGTGAGATAATGTATTTGAAGACATCAATAAAGGGCTGGATGCTGAATCCTCTGCTCCATAACATGGAAAGTTAAATAAAGCCATCAGGTTCTCGCTCCTGCTTCATGAGGAAGGAGAACAGAGCAGAACTGAGCTGTTGCACCTGCCTTCTCCTCTGCTAGATGCCAGGTGTTGGAAGGACAGAGATGAGATGCTACGGCTTTTCCTACCCCAGACGCCAAGCTCAGTCATGGCTTCCAGGAGACACTGGGTAGGTGTTTGTGGAGCGAACAAATGAATCAACAACAGAGTGTGTCCTTCAAGCCTTGGACATAGCATGTATCACATATCATAAGCCTTCGTTGCCTTATGCAGTATTTTCCCATCTGGCCTTTCCTCTCACATGCTCCCCTGGGATGTCCCCTCTTGCCCCTCTCTGGGCATAGATACAAGAGCCTCACTGACATCAGAGATCCTAGGTCTTCCAGCCCCGAGCCCTCTGCCAACACAGTGGAAGCTTCAAGGTAGTGACTTCTGGAAATGCTTTCACATGCACCCCCAATTAAGCAGCTGCTATCAGGAAGGGAAGCTCCCCAAAGAGATTAACTGTGACCGACCTGCAAACTGTCATGTGAGGGTAACCTGTAACCATGTGAGGGTGGGAAGAGAAGACCAGAAGAAGAGGTATTAGGACTCACAGCAAAAGACAACTCAGGGGGAAGATAAAAGAAGGACAATTCAGAAGGCAAAGGACAGAAACTTGGAGGGTTGGGACAGTTCCCATTTGTGGCCCTGAAGCTTGAGGGCAGAAAAAAGGTGGGAGCAAGCAGGTTGTGCAGAAAATAAGCCTGTGCTAAGACACCGCATCCACCAGCACATTTGGATGTCGCCCAAGTGATGTGGGAAGACAGCCTCACAGGCTTGGCCATCCCGAGCCCAGGTCCAGTGTCAGTGCCCAGTCTAGCTGCCTCTCCACTGAACTGACATCAGAGTCTCCTGCCTCCATGGTTCTGATCTCCTTCTTGGAGCCTGGCCCTTCACCAGAAGGCTCCTCTTGCCCCGCTCCATTTACCACAAGAATGTGGCCACTCTGCCTGTGTGAGGTATCATAGCTGGCCCGTGGCTCAACCTCTAAGTATGACTTCTTGTCCTGATGGGTGTTGCTCCTGGCCTCTCTCCCCATGTCCCAAGGAAATACTTCTCCACTTGCCCCCCTCACTCTTAAGCTAGCTGTGAATTCGAGGTCAGAAATCATTGTGTCATCCCCACCCAGTTTAACTGATCCTCTGTGCCATAGTAGACATTGTCTTAAGCATGTTACAAGCCCTTTGAGGTGGATCCCATCAGTCTCCTCATCTCGCAGATCAGGCCATGCAGGGAAGTGAAAGGCCCAGGCTCCCCTCAGGGGGCTGACTCCAGAACTTGCACTCACCACTGCGCTATACTACCCAGATCCAAGCTCCGGGAGCCTCCCCGCAGTCCTGGTCCCTTACCTATCGCTTTGTCTAGGACTTTAGTTTACCATACCCAGAGCAGCACTAATGCCACCTCACAAATAAAATCAATCTCAAAAGGGACAGGAGATAGGGCCAGGCCTAACTCCTAACCCCTGACTCTATCAAGGGCAGTGTGGCCAACCCAAGACTCAGGGTTTAGACTTCAGGGTCACAATAGCGTAGGTGGGTAATGTAACCATGCTCTATGCTTAGGTGCTTTAGAAAGAAGTGGGACTCTGGTGTATCAGTTTTCTTTATTGCAAAGCCAGACCTGACCCCGAATATCCAGTATAAGGCTGACCTTGGTGGTAAGTCACCTAAAACTGGCATCCTAGGGAAGTAACATGGAAGGTGACCATGGAGGCCAGAGGTCCGCATTTTGATAAATGCAGGGAGTGAATTTCCCCCAAGTTTGGCCCCATTCCTATGTGCAATTTTTCTCTCTCAACCTTGCAGGGCTGGAGGGTAGGGGGTGCCTTCTGGACTGCTCCATGGCCAAAGGAAAGTAACAAGGTGTGGTGAAGCCATGTGAGACTGAGCTCAGTGTTGATGGAGGTGAGAAGCATGACCTACAATCTTCTCTTTTTTGTGGAATAATATATTTAAATATATTTTACTGTGTCCTTTTTTCAAAGACTTCTAGTCCCCTTCATCTTCTTAATTGCCACTCCCTCTGGGCTCTCCTACAATTTCTACCCCCCATCTTTTTTTAAAATAGAGGCTTTTACTGAGATAACTATAGATTCACATGCAGTCAAAGAAGTAATACAGAGAGGTCTCATGTACCGTTGATCCAGTTTCCCCCAATGGTAACATTCTGCAAGACTGTAGAACAATATCACAACTGTGATACTGACATTGATATGCCCCTAATTTTGCTGAGATTTCACAGTTTTTCCTTGTACTCGTGTATGTGTGGATTGGTTCTATACAATTTTATCACACGTGTAGGTTTGTTTATCCCCTGCTATAGTCAAGATACAGAACAGTTCCATCACCATGAGAAACTTGGTGTGGCACTTTTATAAGCACATTTACATCTTTTCCCATTCCATCTCTACCCCCAGGCAACCACTAATCTGTTTTCCATGCCTACAATTTTATCCCTCTATTCTTTCATCCCTATAATTTTATCACTGCAAAACTGTCATACAAATGGAATCATATGGTATGCAAGCTTCTGGCATTGACTTTTCTCATCCAGCATAATTTTCTTAAGATCATGCAAGTCTTTGCATATATGGATAGTTCCTTCCTTTTACGGCTGAGTGGTATTTTATGGTATGGATGTACCACAGTTTGTTTAATCATTCACCCCCTGAGAAATCTGGGTTCTTTCTAGTTTTTTACTATTACAAATAAAGCTGCTATGCACATTCATGTAAAACTTTTTGCATGAACATAAATTTCCACTGCTTTGGGATAAATGCCCAAGAGTGTAATTGCTGAGTTGCACAGTAATTTTATGTTGAGTTTTATTGGAAACTGTCAATCTGTTTCCCAGAGTGGTCAAACCATTTTACAATCCCACAAGTAATGTAAGAGTGATGTAGTTCCTCCAAATACTCACCAGCATTTGGTGTTATCACTATCACTATGTTTTTTATTTTAGACATTCTTATAGGTGTGGTATGATATCTCATCATGGTTTTAATTTGTATTTCTTTGAAGGCTAATGATATTGAACATCTTTTAATGTGATTATTTGTATACCCTCTTCAGTGAAATGTCTGTTTACGTATTTTGCCCACTTTCTAATTATATTGTGATTTTTTTTACAATTGAGTTTGGAGAGTTCTTTATATATTCTAGATATTAGTTCTTTGTCAGATATGTGGTTTGCAAACATTTTCTCCAATCTGTAGCTTGTCTTTTTATCCTCACAAAGCAAAAACTTTCATGTTAGAAAAAAGTTTAATGTATAAATTTTAAAAAGATTTCTCCTTTTATGAGTTTTGCACTTGGTGCCAAGTTTAAGAACTGAAGATTTTCTCCTGTATTTTATTTTATTTCAAAAAATTGTATAATTTTACATTTCACATGTAAAACATGAGATTTATTTTGAGTTTTTTTTTTATTTTTATTTTTTCAGTGGGGTTTAGGTAAATGTTCACATGTAACTGCAGATTTGTCTGTTTTTCTTTTCAACTCTATCCATTGTTGCTTCATGTATTTTGAGGGTGTGTTGTTTGGTATGTGCAGGTTTAGGTTTGTTACATCTTTCTGGTAGATGTCTTTTTTTATCACTATGTATTGATGGAACTTTTCTTGTTTTTAAAGTCTATTTTATCAGATATTAATATAGCCACTTTTACTTTTTATTAATATTTGCATGGAATAGTTTTTCATCATTCACTTTATCTGCCTATGTCATTTGAAATTTAATAAAGTTGTTTCAAAACAACATTTTCTTGGGTACTATTTTTAATTTATTCTACTAATCTCTTTTGATTGGTGTTTTTAGATGGTTTGTACTCATGATAGTTATTGTTAAGTTAGCATTGAAGTCTTCTATTATTTTAGCAATTATTTTCTGTTTGCTTCTTGTGGTCCTATGTTTCACTTCCTTGCCTTCCTGTAAGTCACTTCAATATTTTTCAGGATTCATTTTTTATTTATTTGTAATGATTTTGAGCATATCTCTTTATACAGTTTTCAGAGTTATTGCTTGAGTATTATAATATACATATGTGAGTTACCAAAGTCTACTGATATCAACTTGTTTTCACTTCAAGTGAAATGTGGATACCCCACTTCCATTTATGTTGCTTTACCTTCCCTACTTCAAAATATCATTGTCTTGGGTGTCAGAGGGTGTTATAACTTTCCTTTCAATAATCAAGTATGATTTATAAAACTCATGTAAAATAGGATAGCCTTTTGTATTTCTGCTCTTGTCATTTTGCCTTCTTTCTTCCTGATACTACAAGATTCTCTTATCATTTACTTGTTTGAAGAATTTCTTAGGTCAATTTTAATGGGTAGTGCTGCTAATGTCAAATTCTCTTAGTTTTACCTGAAAACTCATTCCCAGGGATAGTTTAGCTGGACATAGAATTGCCAGTTGAAAGGCTTTTGTTTGTTTGTTTTCTGAATACAAATATACTGTGCCCTTTTCAAATAAAAACACTCCACATACGAGGAATAGAAGTGAACTTCCAGATCAAGGAAATCTAGGAAAAACCTTTAAGTAACATCATGTGTAATGACAAAAGGTGGAATGTTTTTACCCTAAGATTAGGAACAAGTTAAGAATGTCCACTGATGCCATTCTTATTCAACATGCTTCAGGGAGTTCTGGACAATGAAATAAGTCAAGGAAAGAAAATAAGAGAAACAGATTAGAAAAGAATAAATAAAACTTTTCCTATTTTCAGATGGCATGATTGTTTACATTGAAAAGCCCAAAATAGCCGGGCACGGTGGCTCAAGCCTGTAATCCCAGCACTTTGGGAGGCCGAGACGGGCGGATCACGAGGTCAGGGGATCAAGACCATCCTGGCTAACACCATGAAACCCCGTCTCTACTAAAAAAATACAAAAAACTAGCCAGGCGAGGTGGCGGGCCCCTGTAGTTCCAGCTACTCGGGAGGCTGAGGCAGGAGAATGGCGTGAACCCGGGAGGCGGAGCTTACAGTGAGCTGAGATCCGGCCACTGCACTCCAGCCCGGGCGGCAGAGCGAGACTCCGTCTCAAAAAAAAAAAAAAAAAAAAAAAAAAAAAAAAAAAAAAAAAGAAAAGCCTAAAATATTTACTGAAAAAAACCTCTAGAACTAATAAATGAGTTCATCGGGGTTTCAGGATACAATATTAATATAGAAAAATAGTTGTATTTTAAGTACCAGCAATAAAAATATCAGAAAATCATATTAAGAATACAATCAATTTATAATAACATCAAAAGATAAAATGCTTCTAAATAAATTTAACCAAGGCATGGAAGACTTATACAACTACAAACTACAAAACATTGCTGAAAGAAATTAGAGACCTAAGTAAATGAAAAGGCATTCTGTGATCTCAGATTGGAAGACTTAATATTGGTAAATGGCGTATATTCAATGCTATTCTTATACAAAGCCTCAGATTTCTTTTTAATTTTTTGCATAAATAAGCACACTTATTCTCAAATTCATCTGGAAATACAAATGATCCATAACAGCCAAAACAATCCTGAGAAACAGCAATGTTGGAAAACTCAGTTTTCTACTTTCCTATTTCAAAACTTACTACAATGCGATAGTAATCAAAACATGTGGTACTAGCATAAGGCTAAAGGTATGAGTCAATAGAATAGAACTGAGAGTACAGAAATAAATTCTCACATTTACTGCCAATTGATGTTTGACAAAGGTAGCAAAACCACTCCATAGGGAAAGAATCATCTTTTCAGCAAAAATGCTTGGACAACTGTATGTTCATATGTAAAGTAATAACGTTAGATGCTTGCTTCACACCCTATATAAAAATTAACTGAAAATGGATAAAATTCCTAAATGTAAGAGGAAAATCTATAAAACTCTTACAAAAAAAAAACCACACGTGTAAGTAATTACGACTTTGGATCAGGCAATTATTTCTTAAATATAACACCAAAAAACAAGCAGTCAGAGTAATACGAATAAACAGTACTTGATCAAAATAAAAATTTTGTGTTTCAGAGGATACTACCAAGAAGGTTAAAAGAAAATCCTTATAATGGAGAAAATACTTGTTAATCATATATCTGACAAAGAATTTGTATACAGAATATTTGAAAAGCACTTCCAACTCAAAAACAAAAAGACAATTCAATTAAAATATAGTCAAAGGATTTGAATAGACATTTTTCTTTTTTTTTTTTTTTTTTTTTTTTTTTGAGACGGAGTCTTGCTCTGTAGCCCAGGCTGGAGTGTAGTGGCCGGATCTCAGCTCACTGCAAGCTCCGCCTCCCAGGTTCACGCCATTCTCCGGCCTCAGCCTCCCGAGTAGCTGGGACTACAGGCGCCCGCCACCTCGCCCGGCTAGTTTTTTGTATTTCTTAGTAGAGACGGGGTTTCACCGTGTTATCCAGGATGGTCTCGATCTCCTGACCTCGTGATCCACCCGTCTCGGCCTCCCAAAGTGCTGGGATTACAGGCTTGAGCCACCGCGCCCGGCCATGAATAGACATTTTTCCAAAGCAAATATACAATAAATACATAAAAGATGTTCAACATCATTAGTGATTAGAGAATTGCAAATCAAAACCAAAATGAGATACTGCTTCACACCAACTAGGAAAACTATAATAATAAAAGAGATAGACTATAAAAAACACTGAAGAGGATATGAAGAAACTGGAAGCTTTATCCATCACTGATGGGAATGTAAATTGTGTAGTCACTTAAGAAAAAACAGTTTGGCAGTTCCTTAGAAAGCTAAACATAGAGTTACATATAAGCCAGAAATTCAACTCCCAAATTTATACCCCAAAGAATTGAAAATATATGTTTACATAGGAATTTTTACAGGAATGGTCATAGCTGCATTATTCATAATAGCCAAAAAGTGATAAAATTCATCAAGCAATGAATAAACCAAATGTGATCCTTCCAGACAATAAAATAATATTCAGCCACAGCAAGAAATAAAATGTCAACAAGCTGCAACAGAAATGAACATTGAAACATTACACTAAGTGATAGGTACAAATAAAGATACAAACGATATATAATTCCATTTATACAAAATGTCCTTTATATGTAAATACATAGAGTCAAAAAGTAGATTAGTGATTGCTAGAAAGTGCGAAAAGGGGGAAATGGGGGCTGGGTGGAGGGGTGGTGACTGCTAAAGAGTAGGAGATTTCTTTTGGTGGTATTGACAACGTTCTGGAATTAAATAGTGGTGATGGTATACAACCTTGTGAGTATATTAACCACTGAATTGTATAACTTTTAAAGGTTAAATTTTATGGCAGGTAAATGATATCTCAGTTTAAAATTAAAAAAAAAGAAATAAGTATTTTAAATAATTAAAGTGCTACTTCATTCTGACCTCTATTTTTTCAAATGAGAAATACACTGTCATTACAATTACTCTCTGGGTAATGTGTTATTTCTCTCTGAATACTTTGAAGATATTTTGTTTTGTTTTAATTTTCTGAAGTTTAATTAGGATGTATATTGGCATAGATTTATTTGGTTTATCTTCTTTTTTATTTGCTCAGTGCTATAGACAATGCTTGTCCCCTGAAAATGTAGATATTAAAACCTAACTCTCAATGTGATTTTTAGAGGTGGGGCTTTGGGAGCTGTCTTAGTCCATCTGTGGTGCTATGACAGACTACCTGGGACTGGGTAATTCATAAGAAACAGAAATTTATCTCTCACAGTTCTAGGGACTTGGAAGACCAAGGTCAAAATGCCAGCCTCTGGTTTCTGGTGAGAGCCTGCTTGCAATATCTTCTGGTGTGGGGAGGAATATTGTGTCCACATGTGGGAGAAGGTTGAAGGGCAAAAAGGGATGAACTCCCTTCATCAAGCTCTTTTATTATGACATTAATCCATTTTTGAAGGTGGAGCTCTCATGGCCTAAATGTCTCCCAAAGGCCTCACCTAAAATCACTTTTGCATTAGAGATTAAATCTTCAACACATGAATATTGGTGGTTACATTCAGACCATATCAGGACATGATTAGGTCGTGAATACAGAGTCCTCGTGAATGGAATTAGGGTCCTTACAAGAAGAGGTCAGAGAACTCCCTTGTTCCTGCCACCATATGAGGCACAGGGAGAGGACAGCCATCTATGAACCGGGAAGCAGGACTTCACCAGACACCAAATCTTCCAACACTTTGATTTTGGACTTCCCAGCCTCTAGAACTATGAGAAATAAATTTACTTTGTTCATAAGCCACCTAGTCTATGGTATTCTCTTATAGAAGACCAAATAGACTATGATACTCAGCTTCTTAAATCTGTGGGATTTTGTCTTCCACCAATGTTGGGAAGTTTTCTTTCTTATTTCTTTGAGTACTCTTTCAGCCCCATTCTCTTTGTACTCTTCTCCTGGACTCTGATAATAAAAATGTTGAACCATTTGTTATTATCCTACAGGTCCCTCAGTCTCTGATTTTTGTCTCATTTGTTATTTTAATTTATATTTTTTTATTATTTAGACCAGGTAAGTTTTGTTGATCTGTCATCATGTTCACTGATTCTATCCTCTGTTTTTTCCACTCTACCATTGAATCTATCCAGATAACTTTTTTATTTTGGTTATCATATTTTCATTTCTAAAATTTCCATTTGGTTCTTTTTGTAGTCTCTATTTCTTTACTGAAATTTTCTCTTTTCTAATTTGTTTTAAGAGAACTTGTAGCTGATTGTTGGTACATTTCTAGGGTGCCCTCTTTAAAATTTTTATCAGATAATTCCAACATAAGATTCATATTGACATTGGTATACTTTGGTTGTCTTCTCTCATTATGATGGTTAATTTTATGTGTCAACATGGCTGGGCCACAATGCTCAGGTATGTGGTCAAACAGTATTCTGGATATTTCTATGAGAGTGAGTTTGGATGAGATTAACATATACATTGACAGACTTTAAACTAAAGCAGATTGATTTCCATAATGTGGGTGGGCCTTGATCAATCAGTTGAAGACCTGAATGGAACAAAATACTCACTTTCCCAAGCACAAGAGAGTTCTGCAGAAGATGGTCTTTGGGCCTGAACTGCAACATTGGCTCTTCCCTAGGCTTCCATCTTGCAAGCCTACCCTGCAGATTTTGAACTTGCCAACTTCCATAATCATGTAAGCCAATTCCTTAAAATGAATTTTTCTCTCTCTCTCTCTCTCTATACACACACACACACACACACACACACAGGATACATATGATAGATACCTACATATATATTTATATATGTAAAAATGCATATTATTATATTATATATTTGTAATACCCACTAGAGTTCATAGGAACTCTACTTCAATCTGAGTAGGAAAAGACCTAGCTGGGTGCCTTCTGTTGCTGGGTGTGGTGGGAAACACTGCGTCTGGGTCTTTTTCTTCTGTCAAGTGGAAGACCTAAACATCCCCAGCACCACCACACACACACATACACACAAACACACACACACACACACTCACACATCCTATTGGTTATTTGTTTCAGGAGAATCCTGACTAATATACTCATTCACGTAGTTTTCTTGGTTCTTCAATGATGGTTGATGTTAGGACACTCAGGTCCTATTTAACTATTATTTTAGCAGGAGGTCACCTGGTTTAGTTTCACCAGCCAGGTATTGGCCAACTTTTGTGGGATGTGGTTCCAATGACGGTCTAGTTTTCAGAGCTTTTGCTATATCAGTTGGCCTATGTCTGGTGACTCTTAGGTCCCTGGTTGTACTGCTTGCTGGACAAAGAGTCTTCCCTTGAAGGGACTTTTGTTATGGTGGCATCCTCCCTGTCTGTTGAGAAATGGACTGTGCTCTTGACTGAGTGCTTGTTTTGACGTGACCCACAGCCTCTTGCCAGACATAACCCCTCACCCCGCAGGGTTCTCCAGTGTCTCTCAGTAAGAGAGATTTTCAGCCCCACAGGGACAAAGATACTTCCAAGACTAACTGGGCAGGGCTGCTTGTTTTCTCTGGATACATCTTTCCTCCCTGGCATTTTCCTGGTGGATAGAATAACTCTACATTCAAGGAACATGCAAGGGTGCAAAGAGGCTTCTATGGTCAGACACTTCCCTTGTGCTACTGGGCAGGGAAGAAAAGTCTCTGGCCCACAGAAACCATCAGGTTTCCTGGACCAGGCTGCTTGCTGTAGCTGGGCCTCTCTTGCCAGGTTTCTTTGCCTGTCTATGGCTTTCCCATGACAGGAAGGAAATCTTGGGTCCATGCAGAAGAGGTTTTCCTGGCCAGGCACTTGTTGTGGCAGGATTTCCCCTGGTTCTGAGGAAATTAGAGTGTTTCCCAGGCCTGCCTGTTTGCTGTGTAGGGATCCCTCTCCCAGTGACCCCTATCTGCCCTGGTATCTCTAGCGGGAAAAGAGTGTCAGCCCCACAGGGCCAAAGAAGCTTCCCAGGCATGCCACTGATTGTGGGCATATCCCTCTTGCCAATGCCACCTGGCCCACAAGGCCTCTCAGTGAAGGAGGGAAATCTCAGGCCCCAGAGGGCAGGGAGGAGGAGAGCTCTTCCCCTTTTTGCTTATTGTTAGTGGGGTCCCCAGTTGATTACCAAACAGGTCTTTTCATTTTTTTTCCCTTTTTTTTTATACTTTAAGTTCTAGGGTACATGTGCACAACGTGCAGGTTTGTTACATATGTATACATGTGCCATGTTGGTGTGCTGCACCCATTTACATTAGGTATATCTCCTAATGCTATCCCTCCCCTGTCCCCCCACCCCACAACAGGCCCCAGTGTGTAATGTTCCCCTTCCTGTGTCCAAGTGTTCTGGGAACTCCACTTAAATCTAGGTAGGAAAGAGCCCAGCTGGGTGCCTTCTGTTGCTGGGTGGGGTGGGAAGCACTGGGTCTGGGTCTTTTTCTTCTGTCAAGTGGAGGACCTAAGACATCCTTCTACTGTGCTCTTCCTCCAGTCCCGACATCTAAATTCAGCTCATCATCTTCTTACCACCTTTTAAAACTCCACTTTGTTGCCTGCTATGTTATTTCCAAAGTCTAGAGTTATAGTTCGTGAGTAGGGGCAGGGAGAGATGAATCCATATCAAAATACAAGTACTCTCCTCAGTCTTGTCCATTTCCTCCTTTTTATCTATGACTCTTCTTTGCTCTCTTTAGAGGTATAATTCACTTACTGTAAAATACACCTATTTAAGGTCTTCTGTTCAGTGTTTTTTCATATAGTCACTAAATTGTGCAACTAACACCACTATTAAATTCAAAACAATTTTTCATCACCGAAAAAAGAAACATCCATTAGTAGTCACTAATCCTCACTCTTCATTCCTTTCTCCCTCTAGACCCTGGCAATCACATTAATCTACTTTCTGTCTCTACAGACTTGCCTATCTGGGCATTTTACATACATTAAATTGTATAAAAATGATTTTTTTCACTTTGCATAATGTTTTCAAGGTTTATTTGTATCACAGCCTGTATCAGTACTTCATTCCTTTTTATGGCTGAATAATACTCCATTGACTAGATTTACCACTTTTGTTTATCCATTCGTCTCTTGATAGATATTTAAGTTATTCAAACTTATTTTTCTCTAATTTTTCTTATAATTCCTTCTTTGACACATTCATTTAAGAATACGTTGGTTAATTTTAAGATATTTGAGGATTTCTTTTTTTTCTGTTGTTTGTTGTAATTTCATTCCAATAAGGTTGAAAAAAATACTTTGTATAATTTGAAGACTTTTAAACTTATTAAAACTTATTTTGTGGCCTAGAATATGGTCTATTCTGGAGGATAATTTATGTCCTCCTAAGGCAAACATTCTGTTGTTGTTGGGTGGAATGTTCTACAGAGGTCTGTTAAGACTAGTTGGTTTGTAATATTATTCAAATTTTTTATTTTCTTGTTAAACTTCTACCTAGTTGTTCTGTCAATTATTTGTACTGGAGTAGTGAAGTCTTTAACAATTATTGTTGAATTATTTGTTTTTACCTTTACTTTTGTTAGATTTTTCTTCATGTATTTTGGGTCTCTGTTGTTAAGTACATATATGTTCATAATCATTTTATTTTCCTGATGGATTAACCCTGATATCATTATAAAATGTCCCTCTTTTTCTCTAGTAACAATTTTTATCTTAAAGCTCTCTTTTGTTTGCTTCCTTTTTGCTATATTTTTCCCTTTTTAACATGTGTATCTTTGAATATAAAGCATGCGTCTCATGGAGAGTATACAGTTGGATCATTTTAAAGTCCATTCTTATGCCTTTTAATCGTGGTAATTAATCTTAATGCTATTACTAATAAAGTCGGATTTATATTGGTCATTTTGCTTTTTATTTTATCTATGTCTCATGTCTTTTATTTTGTTTTTCAATCTCGATTTCCTGCCTTTTTGTATTAGAGATTTTCTACTGTATCTTTTATTCTCTTATTTCTTTTACTGCACTTTTCTGAGATATTTTCTTAGTCATTGTCCTGAGGACTACAAGTAGCATCTTAACTTAAACAACCTAGTTTAAATTATACTAAGTTAATTTCAAGTGTCCTAATATTTTACTCCATAATAATTTTTTTCTCTCATGGTCCTTTGTACTATTAGTTTCATAAAAATTATTAATATATCTTTATATAACTCTATCAGCATAATTTTGTAATTACCTTTCATGCAGTTTCTTAAAACAAGTAAAGAAAAAATATTTGGAAACAAAAACATATTTATATTATGTTTTATAATATCTGAGTAGTTACACCTTTACTAATGCTCCTTGTTCCTTTATACAGATTTGAATTACTGTCCAGTCTTCTTTTATTTTAGCCTGAAGCACTCTGGATAGTATTTATCTTGGGTAGGTCTGCTAGCAACAGATTACCTCCATTTTTGTCTTTCTAGAATTTTCTTTATTTTCCCTCATTCTTGAAGGAGATTTAGCTAGGTACAGAATTCTTGGCTGGCAGGCTTTTTCTTTTAGTACTCCAAAGATGTCATCCTGCCTTTTTCTGGCCTCTGTGGTTTCTGATAAGAAGCCAACTGGTAATCTTTTTTAATATTCCTTGTACTTGATTAATTGCTTTTCTTTTGCTGCCTTCAAGATTTTTTCTGTCTTTGATTTTCATCAATTTGACTGTGATATGTCCATGTGTGGATCCTTTGGAATTTACTCCATTGGGAGTTCACTGAGCTTTGTGAATGTATAGATTAAGTGTATCAAACTTAGGTTTTCAGACATTATTTTGTCACATAGTTTTTCTACCTCTTTCTTTTCTAATTCCCTCAGGAAGCAGTAGGGCAGCATCATGTGTATGTTGGTATGCTTGCTGAGATTCTGTTCACTTTTCCTCATTATTTTTTCTTTCTGCTCCTCAGAGTGGATTTATCATTAAATTAACTGATTCTTTCGCCAGCTCAAATATGTTGTTGAATTTCTCTAATGACTTCTTGTCAACTCCAAAATTTTGGAGGCCAAAGCAGGAGGATCACTTATGGCCAGGAGTTAGAGACCAGACTGGGCAACATAACAAGAACTTATCTCCACTAAATAAATAAACAATTTAAAATTAAAAATTAGTCAGACATAGTAGCACATGGCTATAGTCCCAGCTACTCAGGAGGCTGAGGTGGAAGGATTGTTTGAGTTCAGGAATTTGAGGCTGCAGTGAGCCATGATCGCACTGCTGCACTCCAGCCTAGGCAACCAAGTGAAAACTGGAGGGAAAAAAGAAGGAGAAGGAAGGAAGGAAGGAAGGAAGGAAGGAAGGAAGGAAGGAAGGAAGGAAGGAAGGAAGGAAGGAAGGAAAGGGAAGGCAAGGAAGGAGAGATAAGAAAAGAAAGAAAGAAAGAAAGAAAGAAAGAAAGAAAGAAAGAAAGAAAGAAAGAAAGAAAGAAAGAAAGAAAGAAAGAAAGAAAGGAAGGAAGGAAGGAAGGAAGGAAGGAAGGAAGGAAAAAGAAAGGAAGGAAGGAAGGAAGGAAAGAAAGAGAGAAAGAGAGAGGAAGGAAGAAAGGAAGGGAGGGAGGAAGGAAGGAAGGGAGGGAGGAAGGGAGGGAGGGAGGGAGGAAGGGATGGAGGGAGGGAAGAAATTCATTGAAAAACTATATATGGATTTTATTTTTTGCATTAAAATAAACTCATGCTAATTTGTTAGAACATGCCTAGTCTAGTGTGAGGCACTAAGAAAAATTAGTCATCAGTTTGAAAAGAGCTCCTGCCAAGTCAACATGAATTCAGCTAAAATTGAAGCGGAAAAAAAACCCATCAAGTTGATGGTGAAGCTTGAGTAGAGGAAAAGTGGAATCATTGATGCTTTACTTATGGGGACAATGCCCTAAAGAAATGAGCAGTTTACAAATGGATAACTCATTTTAAGAAGCAGTGAGATAATGTGGAAAATGAAGCCTGCAACAGCAGACCATGAACACCAATTTGTGAGAAAAAAAAATCATTTTGCTTATGTCCTAATCAAGGACAATCGATGAATAACAGCACAAACAGTAGCCAATGCCACAGACATTTCAATTGGTTCAGCTTATACAATTCTGACTGGAAAATTAAAGTTCAGAGAACTTTCCACTTGTGGGTGCCAAAATTGTTTCACCCAGATCACCTGCAGACAAGAGCAAAACTTTTCAGTGGAAATTTTAAACACGTGAAACATGGCTTTTTCAGTACAATCCTGAAGACAAAGCACAATCAAAGCAATGCCTATCCAGAGGCAGAAGTGACCCAGTTAAAGCAAAAGTGGACTAGTCAAAAGCAAAGGTCATGGCAACAATGTCGGGGGATGCTCAAGGCATTTTGCTTGTTGACTTTCAGGAGGGCCCAAGAACGATAACATCTGATGATTAAGAGTGTGTTTTGAACAGGTTAGCCAAAGCTGCAGTAGAAAAATGCCCAAGAAAGCTTCAGCAGAGAGGTCTTTTACACCACAATGGTGGTCCTGTTCATTTCTCTTATCAAACAAGGGCAATTTTGTGCAAGTTTCAAGGGAGAGTCTTTAGACATCCACTTTCAGTCCTGATTTGGCTCTTTCTGACTTCTTTTCATTTACTAATCTTAAAAAAAATCTGTAAAGGGCACCCATTTTTCTTCAGTTAGCAATGTAAAAAATACTACATTGATATGGTTAAATTCCCAGGACCCTCAGTGCTTTAGGGATGGACTAAATGGCTGGTATCATCACTTATAAGAGTGTCTTAAACTTCATGGAGCATCTGCTGAGAAGTAAAGTTTATATTTTTTGTTTTATATTTTAATTCCATTTTTCCACAAGTTTTTGAAGGTCTCTCGCGTGTGTGTGTTTGCGTGTGTATATATAAATTTCTCTCTCTCTCTTTTTTATTATACTTTAAGCTCTAGGGTACATGTGCACAATGTGCAGGTTTGACACATAGGTATACATGTGCCATGTTGGTTTGCTGCACTCATCAACTCATCATTTACATTAGGTAGTTCTCCTAATGCTATCCTTCCCCCAGCCTCCCAGCCCTGACAGGTCTCCGGGTGTGATGTTCCCCACCCTGTGTCCAAGTGATCTCATTGTTCGATTCCCACCTATGAGTGAGGACATGTGGTGTTTGCTTTTCTGTCCTTGCTATGGTTTGCTGAGAATGGTTGTTTCCATCTGCATCCATGTCCCTGCAAAGGATATAAACTCATCCATTTTGTGGCTGCATAGTATTCCATGGTGTATATGTGCCATGTTTTCTTAATCCAGTCTATCACTGATGGACATTTGGGTTGGTTCCAAGTCTTTGTTATTGTAAACAGTGCCACAATAAATATATGTGTGCATGTGTCTTTATAGTAGCATGATTTATAATCCTTTGAGTATATGTCCAGTAATGGCATTGCTGGGTCAAATGGTACTTCTAGTTCTAGATCCTTGAGAAATCGCCACACTGTCTTCCACAATGGTTGAACTAATTTACACTACCACCAACAGCATAAAAGCATTCCTATTTCTCCACATCCTCTCCAGCATCTGTTGTTTCCTAACTTTTTAATGATTGCCATTCTAACTGGCGTGAGATGGTATCTCATTGTGGTTTTGATTTCCATTTCTCTGATGACCAGTGATGATAAGCATTTTTTCATGTGTCTGTTGGCTGCAAAGATGTATTCTTTTGAGAAGTGTCTGTTCATATACTTTGCCCACTTATTGATGGGGTTGTTTGTTTTTTTTTTCTTGTAAATTTGTTTGAGTTCTTTGTAGATTCTGGATATTAGCCCTTTGTCAGATGGGTACATTGCAAAATTTTTCTCCCATTCTGTAGGTTGTCTGTTCACTCTGATGGTGGTTTCTTTTGCTGTGCAGAAGCTCTTTAGTTGAATTAGATCCCATTTGTCAATTTTGGCTTTTCTTACCACTGCTTTTGGTGTTTTAGTCATGAAGTCCTTGCCCATGCCTATGTCCTGAATAGTATTGCCTAGGTTTTCTCCTAGGGTTTTTATGGTTTTAGGTCTAACATTTAAGTCTTTTTTTTTTTTTTTTTTTTTTTTTTTGAGACGGAGTCTCGCTCTGTCACCCGGGCTGGAGTGCAGTGACCGGATCTTAGCTCACTGCAAGCTCCGCCTCCCAGGTTTATGCCATTCTCCTGCCTCAGCCTCCCAAGTAGCTGGGACTACAGGCGCCTGCCACCTCGCCCGGCTAGTTTTTTTTTGTATTTTTTTTTAGTAGAGACGGGGTTTCACGGTGTTAGCCAGGATGGTCTCGATCTCCTGACCTCGTGATCCGCCCGTCTCGGCCTCCCAAAGTGCTGGGATTACAGGCTTAAGCCACTGCGCCCGGTCACATTTAAGTCTTTAATCCATCTTGAATTAATTTTTGTATAAGGTGTAAGGAAGGGATCCAGTTTCAGCTTTCTACATATGACTAGCCAGTTTTCCCAGCACCATTTATTAAATAGGGAATGCTTTCCCCATTACTTGTTTTTGTCAGGTTTGTCAAAGATCTGATGGTTGTGGATGTGTGGTGTTATTTCTGAGACCTCTGTTCTGTTTTATAGGTCTATATATCTGTTTTGGTTACTGTAGCCTTGTAGTGTAGTTTGAAGTTAGGTAGTGTGGTGCCTCCAGCTTTGTTCTTTTGGCTTAGGATTGTCTTGGCAATGAGGGCTCTTTTTCGGTTCCATATAAATTTTAAAATAGTTTTTTTCCAATTCTGTGAAGAAAGTCATTGGTAGCTTCATGGGGATGGCATTGAATCTATGAATTACTTTGGGCAGTATGGCCATTTTCACAATATTGATTCTTCCTATCCATGAGCATGGCATGTTCTTCCATTTGTTTGTGTCCTCTTTTGTTTCCTTCAGCAATGATTTGTAGTTCACTTTGAAGAGGTCCTTCACATTCCCTGTAAGTTGGATTCCTAGGTATTTTATTTTCTTTGTAGCAATTATGAATGGGAGTTCACTCATGATTTGGCTCTCTGTTTGTCTGTTAATGGTGTATAGGAATGCTTGTGATTTCTGCACATTTATTTTGTATCCTGGGACTTTGCTGAAGTTGCTTATCAGCTTAAGGAGATTTTGGGCTGAGACAATGGGGTTTTCTAATACGCAATCATGTCTTCTGCAAGCAGGGACAAGTTGACTTCCTCTTTTCCTAATTGAATACCCTTTATTCCTTTCTCTTGCCTGATTGTCCTGGCTAGAACTTCTAACACTATGCTGAATAGGAGTGGTGAGAGAGGGCATCCCTGTCTTGTGCTGGTTTTCAAAGGGAATTCTTCCAGTTTTTGCCCATTCAGTATGATATTGGCTCTGGGTTTGTCATAAATAGCTCTTAATATTTTGAGATACGTTCCATCAATAACTAGCTTATTGAGACTTTTTAGCATGAAGGGTTGTTGAATTTTGTCGAAGGCCTTTGCTGCATCTATTGAAATAATCATGTGGTTTTTGTAGTTGGTTCTGTTTATGCGATGGATTACATTTATTGATTTGTGTATGTTGAACCAGCCTTGCATCCCAGGGATGAAGCTGACTTGATCATGGTGGATAAGCTTTTTGATGTGCTGCTGGATTCAGTTTGCCAGTATTTTATTGAGGATTTTCACATCAATGTTCGTCAGGGATATTGGTCTAAAATTCTCTTTTGTGTGTGTGTACCTCTGCCAGGCTTTGGTATCAGGATGATGTTGGCCTCATAAAATGAGCTAGGGAGGATTCCCTCTTTTTCTACTGATTGGAATTGTTTCAGAAGGAATGGTATCAACTCCTCTTTGTACCTCTGTAGAATTCAGCTGTGAATCTGTCTAATTCTGGACTTTTTTTCATTGGTAGGCTATTAATTATTGCCTCAATTTCAGAGTCTGTTATTGGTCTATTCAGAGATTCAATTTCTTCCTGGTTTAGTTTTGGGAAGGTGTATGTGTCCAGGAATTTATCTATTTCTTCTAGATTTTCTAGTTTATTTGCAGAGAGGTGTTTATAGTATTCTCTGATGGTAGTTTGTATTTCTATGGGATTGGTGGTGATAACCCTTTTATCATTTTTTATTGCATCTATTTACTTCTTCTCTCTTTTCTTCTTTATTAGTCTTGCTAGCAGTCTATCTATTTAGTTGATCTTTTCAAAAAACCAGCTCCTAGATTCACTGACTTTTTGAAGGGTTTTTTGTGTCTCTATCTCTTTCAGTTCTGCTCTGATCTTAGTTATTTCTTGCCTTCTGCTAGCTTTTGAATGTGTTTGCTCTTGCTTCTCTAGTTGTTTTAATTGTGATGTTAGGGTGTCAATTTTAGATCTCTCCTGCTTTCTCTTGTGGGCTTTCAGTGCTATAAATTTCCCTCTACACACTGCTTTAAATGTGTCCCAGAGATTCTAGTATGTTGTGTCTTCATTCTTGTTGCTTTCAAAGAACAGCTTTATTTCTGCTTTCATTTTGTTATTTACCCAGTAGTCATTGAGGAGCAAGTTGTTCAGTTTTCATGTAGTTGTGTGGTTTTGAGTGAGTTTCTTAATCCTGAGTTCTACTTTGATTGCACTGTGGTCTGAGAGATAGTTTGTTCTGTTTCTGTTTTTTTACATTTCTGTTCTTTTACATTTGCTGAGGAGTGTTTTACTTTGAATTATGTAGTTAATTTTAGAATAAATGAGATGTGGGGCTGAGAAAAATGTATATTCTGTTGATTTGGGGTGGAGAGTTCTGTAGATGTCTATTAGGTTGGCTTGCTGAAGAGCTGAATTCAGGTCCTGGATATCCTTGTTAACCTTCTGTCTCATTGATCTGTCTAATATTGACAGTGGAGTGTTAAAGTCTCCCATTATTATTGTGTGGGAGTATAAGTCTCTTTTTAGGTCTTTAAGGACTTGCTTTATGAATCTGGGTGCTCCTGTATTGGGTGCATATATATTTAGGATAGTTAGCTCTTCTTGTTGAATTGATCCCTTTACCATTATGTAATGACTTCCTTTGTCTCTTTTGAGCTTTGTTGGTTTAAAGTCTGTTTTATCAGAGACCAGGATTGCAACCCCTGCTTCTTTCTTTCTTTTTTTTTTCTTTCCATTTGCTTAGTAGATCTTCCTCCATCCCTTTATTTTGAGCCCATATGTGTCTTTGCACGTGAGATGGGTCTCCTGAATACAGCACACTGCTGGGTCTTGACTGTTTATCCAATTTGCCCATCTGTGTCTTTTAATTGGGGCATTTAGCCCATTTACATTTAAGGTTAATTTTGTTATGTGTGAATTTGATCCTATCATTATGATGTTTGCTGGTTATTTTGCCTGTTAATTGATGCAGTTTCTTCATAGCATCAATGGTATTTACAATTTGGCTTGTTTTTGCAGTGGTTGGTACCAACTGTTTCTTTCCATGTTTAATGCTTCCTTCAGGAGCTCTTGTAGGGCAGGCCTGGTGGTGACAGAATCTCTCAGCATTTGCTTCTCTGTAAAGGATATTATTTCTCCTTCACTTATGAAGCTTAGTTTGGCTGGATATGAAATTCTGGTTCTTCTCTTTAAGAATGTTGAATATTGGCCCCCATTCTGTTCTGGCTTATAGGGTTTCTGCTGAGAGATCTGCTTTATTCTGATGGACTTCCCTTTGTGGGTAACTTGACCTTTCTCTCTGGCTGCCCTTAACACTTTTTCCTTCATTTCAACCTTGGTGAATCTGACAATAATGTGTCTTGGGGTTGCTCTTCTCGAGGTGTATTTTTGTGGTGTTCTCTGTATTTCCTGAATCTGAATGTTGGTCTGCCTTGCTAGGCTGGGGAAGTTCTCCTGCATAATATCCTGAAGAGTGTTTTCCAACTTGGTTCCGTTCTCCTCGTCACTTTCCAGTACACCAATCAAACGTTAATTTCATCTTTTCACATAGTCCCATATATCTTGGAGGTTTTGTTCATTTCTTTTTCCTCTTTTGTCTCTAAACTTCTCTTCTCACTTTATCTCATTAATTTGATCTTCAATCACTGATATCCTTTCTTCCACTTGATCAAATTGGCTATTGAAGCTTGTGCATGCCTCACGAAGTTCTTGGGCCATGTTTTTTAGCTCCATCAGATCATTTAAGGTCTTCTCTATGCTGTTTATTCTAGTTAGCCATTCATCTAATCTTTTTCCAGGTTTTTAGCTTTGTTGCAATGGGTTCTAACATCCTCCTTTAGCTCGGAGAAGTTTCTTATTACCAACCTTCTGAAGCATACTTCTGTCAACTCATCAAAGTCATTTTCTATCCAGCTTTGTTCTGTTCCTGGCGAGGAGCTGCAATCCTTTGGAGGAGAAGAGGCACTCTGATTTTTAAAATTTTCAGCTTTTCTGCTCTAGTTTGTCCCATCTTTGTGGTTTTATTTACCTTTGGTCTTTGTTGATGGTGACCTACAGATAGGGTTTTGGTGTAGATGTCCTTTTTGTTGATGTTGATGCTATTCCTTTCTGTTTGTTAGTTTTCCTTCTAACAGTCAGGTCCCTCAGCTGCAGGTCTGTTGGAGTTTGCTGCAGTTCCACTCCAGACCTGCTTGCCTGGGTATCACCAGTGGAGGCTGCGGAACAGCCAATATTGCAGAACAGTAATTATTGCTGCTTGATCCTTCCTCTAGAAGCTTCGTTCCAGAGGGGCAGCTGCCTATGTGAGGTGTCAGTCAACCCCTACTGGGAAGTGTCTTCCAGTTAGGCTACACGACAGTCAGAGACCCACTTGAGGAGGCAGTCTGTCCATTCTCAGAGTTCAAATGCCATGCTGGGAGAATCACTGCTCTCCTCAGAGCTGTCAGACAGGGAGGTTTAAGTCTGCAGAAGTTGTCTGCTGACTTCTATTCAGCTATGCCCTGCCCACAGAGGTGGAGTCCAGAGGCAGTAGACCTTATTGAGCTGCAGTGGGCTCCACCCATTTCAAGCTTCCCAGGCCACTTTGTTTACTTATTCAAGCCTCAGCAATGGCAGACGCCCCTCCCCCAGCCAGGCTGCCATCTCACAGCTCAATCTCAGACTGCTGCACTAGCAGTGAGCAAGGATCCATGGGTGTGGGAGTTGCCAAGTCAGACATGGGAGAGAATCACCTTGTCTGCCAGTTGCAAGATCTTGGGAAAAGCACAGTATTTGGGTGGGAGTGTCTCGTTTTTCCAGATAGTCTGCCATGGCCTCCCTTGACTAGGAAAAGGAAATCCCCCAATCCCTTGTGTTTCCCGGGTGAGGCAACACCCCACCCTGCTTCAGCTTGCCCTCTGTGGGCTACACCCATTGTCCAACCAGTCCCAGTGAGATGAACCAGGTACTTCAGTTGGAAATGCAGAAATCACCCGTCTTCTGCGTCGATCATGCTGGGAGCTGCAGACCAGAACTATTCCTATTCGGCCATCTTGGAATGCCTGAAATTTCTCTCTTTATTGATATTCTCTATTTGGTAAGACACCCATGTCATACTTTCTTTTGATTTTTTGGACATGGTATGTTAATATAAATATTTATATTATATAAGTATATATTCACAACATAGAAATATTTGCATTTATATTATAAATGTTTATCTTTGAACATATATAAAATAACTGATTTAAAGTCTTTGTATAGTAAACCCAGAATCTGCCTTCTCAAGGACATTTTCTGTTGCTTGCTTTTGTTCCTATACATGTGTCATACTTTCTTATTTCTTTGCATGTCTCATAATTTTTTTGTTGAAAGTTGGGCATGTGAGTTGATATTCTATATTACAATAATTGTGATATCAGATTCTTTCCCCAAGATTTATTTTTTGTTACTGGTTTATTGTTATTGTTTTTCCTCATTGCTAATTACTGGTTTAGTGACTTTTCTGGACTAAATTTGTAGATTCTATATTACTTGTGGTGTGTGGCTATGAAGTTTTTGCTATTTTTTTAACTTCCTTTTCCTATTTTTAAGCCTGGATTCCTGGGGTCATATCTGGGTCAGTATAATTTATTGGTCAGCCAATGATCAGTGGAGAAATTTCCTGAAATGCCTTGCCTGCGTATCTTCAACCATTTGCCAAGGAGATCTGTGTGAGAAGGTGAATCTTCAAACCTCAGGGATTTTTTCAGTGTAGCATTAGCTTTCATTTCCTCCTTGTGCAGGGCCTCGTGGTCAGCCAAAAGTGATTTCTCTTTCCCAGATCCTTCCTATGCATGTGCACAGCATTGGGGAAGTGTACAGCCTATTAGATCTCCAGGACTATGCCAGAATTTTTCAGTTTCCTATGGTAGTCTAGTTGTCCAGGATTTCCTTTTCAATTCCCAGCTGGACTCTGGTTTGTCCTAAATAAAATTACAGCCTTAGGCAGCTGAGATGTTGCCAGCACCTTGCTGTTGATTCAGCACTGTCCTGGGAATAGGTTTCCTCCCTTCCCCACTGCCCACCGCCGCCACCCCCACTGCTTCCCCTGCTGAGCTGAGCTCTGAATTCAATCAAACAGCCACCACACTCTGAGAACAGAGATTTACCAGGGAGCTGCAAGTTCGTTTGGACAAAATATTGACTGCCGTATGGGGAATGCTTCTCTCAAGGACTGTTCCTCCCCCACCTATCTGTTTGCAGGTCTGTCTTAGGACATGCTTTGGATCCTGTGTTAGGACAACTTTTCTTCTCACTGAACCTTGTCTCTGGATTCACTTGTCTACTCCCATTTATGGATCATATATGTGCTGATAACTTTGAAATGTAAGTCCCTCTCCCAGTGCTCTCAGAATTCAAACTCTCAACTGGAAAGCTCCACTTAAACTTTCCTTTGGCAACAAAACCAATGTGTTCTGATACTGAACTCATTCTCTTCCCTGTCCTGCTCCTCCAAACAACCTGCCCTCTTGTTTCTTATAAAAAGGACAGGTGGCCCCTCTACAAGGTGGCCCCAGCAGGGTCTCCTTGCACATTTTCCTCCCACAGCATTGCACTCAAATCCACAGAGTCAAGAGTTCAAGTAACTCTGCCCCCTAAACTCTCTCCCATGCTTCTTTCCCTCTATATTCCCCTCCGCTGCCTCAGCCTAGGCCACTCACCTCAACTTCCCAGGTCAAGGTTGAGACCTCTGCCTACACTCCTGTGATGCCCTGTGATTAACCCACTCAGAGCCCTTCCCACGCTGAATTCTACTTGCCCTTTGCTGACCCATCTCTCACCCCAGAGGATAATCTCCAGGAAAGGGCCAGGTCTTCTTTGTCCTCATCCCCATGGCTACAGTTTGATAGGCATTCAAAAGGTATATGCTGAATAAGTACATATTTGTGGCAGCAACTTGAAATTCTAATGATACTCAGATGAAATTCTATGTTTGGGTTATCCAGGGGGAACAAATGGATAAGCGCTAATAAAAACAATGAGTGATGCTGAAAATGCTTCAACACTAATCAGACGTGCACTCCCAGAGGAATCTCACTATGCGTGTGTGGAGGAAGGAGATATGAGAACACCATGAGAAGCTTGGCAATCGATCTTCATTCTGCAGAGTAACTGTGACTCAGCTATAGTCTAAGGAAGATGTGACTAGACAGCTCAGGACCACCATATTTCTAGACTCTAAATCCTTGTTACTTGGCTGGAAACCCCAGAGTGAGTTGACTTCAATTTTCTTGAGGTTAGAAATGTGTTTCTTCCAGTTACTGGCAGGTCAAA